>NW_026518993.1:0-300000 GCF_947347685.1 Pleuronectes platessa
TTTTTTGTAAAAATGTTTTAATATTATTTTCATTTATGTGCGCAGCAGGATGTGTGCCGCAGGATGTGCGCCCCACAGAATTTGCAACCCACAGGATGTGCAAGCACAGTTTTTTTATTAATTTGATTTAAAACAAATTTTTTGTAAAAATGTTTTAATATTATTTTGATTTATGTGCGCAGCAGGATGTGCGCCGCAGGATGTGCGCCCCACAGAATTTGCGCCCCACAGGATGTGCAAGCACAGTTTTTTTATTAATTTGATTTAAATATTTTTTTTTGTAAAAGTGTTTTAATATTATTTTTATTTATGTGCGCAGCAGGATGTGCGCCGCAGGATGTGCGCCCCACAGAATTTGCGCCCCACAGGATGTGCAAGGACAGTTTTTTTATTAATTAAATTTTAAAAAAAAAATTGTAATTTGTTTTTAATATTATTTTTATTTATGTGCGCAGCAGGATGTGCGCCGCAGGATGTGCGCCCCACAGGATGTGCAAGGACAGTTTTTTTATTAATTTGATTTAAAAAAAAAAAATTGTAAATTTTTTTTAATATTATTTTTATTTATGTGCGCAGCAGGATTTGCGCCGCAGGATGTGCGCCCCAAAGAATTTGCGCCCCACAGGATGTGCAAGCACAGTTTTTTTATTAATTTGATTTAAAAAAAAAAAATTGTAAAAATGTTTTAATATTATTTTGATTTATGTGCGCAGCAGGATGTGCGCCGCAGGATGTGCGCCCCACAGAATTTGCGCCCCACAGGATGTGCAAGCACAGTTTTTTTATAAATTTGATTTAAATATATTTTTTTGTAAAAATGTTTTAATATTATTTTTATTTATGTGCGCAGCAGGATGTGCGCAGCAGGATGTGCGCCCCACAGAATTTGCGCCCCACAGGATGTGCAAGGACAGTTTTTTTATTAATTTGATTTAAAAAAAAAAAATTGTAATTTGTTTTTAAAATTATTTTTATTTATGTGCGCAGCAGGATGTGCGCCGCAGGATGTGCGCCCCACAGAATCTGCGCCCCACAGGATGTGCAAGCACAGTTTTTTTATTAATTTGATTTAAATATATTTTTTTGTAAAAATGTTTTAATATTATTTTTATTCATGTGCGCAGCAGGATGTGCGCCGCAGGATGTGCGCCCCACAGAATTTGCGCCCCACAGGATGTGCAAGCACAGTTTTTTTATTAATTTGATTTAAAAAAAGAAAATTGTAAATTTTTTTTAATATTATTTTTATTTATGTGCGCAGCAGGATGTGCGCCGCAGGATGTGCGCCCCACAGAATTTGCGCCCCACAGGATGTGCAAGCACAGTTTTTTTATTAATTTGATTTAAAAAAAAATGTTTGTAAAAATGTTTTCATATTATTTTGATTTATGTGCGCAGCAGGATGTGCGCCGCAGGATGTGCGCCCCACAGGATGTGCAAGCACAGTTTTTTTATTAATTTGATGTAAATATTTTTTTTTGTAAAAATGTTTTAATATTATTTTCATTTATGTGCGCAGCAGGATGTGCGCCGCAGGATGTGCGCCCCACAGAATTTGCGCCCCACAGGATGTGCAAGGACAGTTTTTTTATTAATTTGATTTTTAAAAAAAAATTGTAATTTGTTTTTAATATTATTTTTATTTATGTGCGCAGCAGGATGTTTGCCGCAGGATGTGCGCCCCACAGAATTTGCGCCCCACAGGATGTGCAAGCACAGTTTTTTTATTAATTTGATTTAAATATATTTTTTTGTAAAAATATTTTAATATTATTTTTATTCATGTGCGCAGCAGGATGTGCGCCGCAGGATGTGCGCCCCACAGAATTTGCGCCCCACAGGATGTGCAAGCACAGTTTTTGTATTAATTTGATTTAAAAAAAACATTTTGTAGTTTGTTTTTAATATTATTTTTTCTTATGTGCGCAGCAGGATGTGCAAGCACAGTTTTTTTATTAATTTGATTTAAAAAAAAATTGTTGTAAAAATGTTTTAATATTATTTTGATTTATGTGCGCAGCAGGATGTGCGCTGGTGGATGTGCGCCCCACATAATTTGCGCCCCACAGGATGTGCAAGCACAGTTTTTTTATTAATTTGATTAAAAAAAAAAATTTTGTAGTTTGTTTTTAATATTATTTTTACTTATGTGCGCAGCAAGATGTGTGCTGCAGGATGTGCGCCCCACAGAATTTGTCCCCCACAGGATGTGCAAGCACAGTTTTTTTATTAATTTGATTTAAAAAAATTTTTTTGTAAAAATGTTTTAATATTATTTATATTTATGTGCGCAGCAGGATGTGCGCCGCAGGATGTGCGCCCCACAGAATTTGCGCCCCACAGGATGTGCAAGGACAGTTTTTTTATTAATTTGATTTAAAAAAACAAATTGTAATTTGTTTTTAATATTATTTTTATTTATGTGCGCAGCAGGATGTGCGCCGCAGGATGTGCGCCCCACAGAATTTGCGCCCCACAGGATGTGCAAGCACAGTTTTTTTATTAATTTGATGTAAATATTCTTTTTTGTAAAAATGTTTTAATATTATTTTCATTTATGTGCGCAGCAGGATGTGCGCCGCAGGATGTGCGCCCCACAGGATGTGCGCCCCACAGGATGTGCAAGGACAGTTTTTTTATTAATTTGATTTAAAAAAAAAAAATTGTAATTTGTTTTTAATATTATTTTCATTTATGTGCGCAGCAGGATGTGCGCCGCAGGATGTGCGCCCAACAGAATTTGCGCCCCACAGGATGTGCAAGCAAAGTTTTTTTATTAATTTGATTTAAATATATTTTTTGGTAAAAATGTTTTAATATTATTTTTATTCATGTGCGCAGCAGGATGTGCAATGGTGGATGTGCGCCCCACATAATTTGCGCCCCACAGGATGTGCAAGCACAGTTTTTTTATTAATTTGATGTAAATATTTTTTTTGTAAAAATGTTTTAATATTATTTTTATTTATGTGCGCAGCAGGATGTGCGCCCCACAGAATTTGCGCCCCACAGGATGTGCAAGGACAGTTTTTTTATTAATTTGATTTAAAAAAAAAAAATTGTAATTTGTTTTTAATATTATTTTTATTTATGTGCGCAGCAGGATGTGCGCCGCAGGATGTGCGCCCCACAGAATCTGCGCCCCACAGGATGTGCAAGCACAGTTTTTTTATTAATTTGATTTAAATATATTTTTTTGTAAAAATGTTTTAATATTATTTTTATTCATGTGCGCAGCAGGATGTGCGCCGCAGGATGTGCGCCCCACAGGATGTGCAAGCACAGTTTTTTTATTAATTTGATTTAAAAAAAAAAAATTGTAAATTTTTTTTAATATTATTTTTATTTATGTGCGCAGCAGGATGTGTGCCCCACAGAATTTGCGCCCCGCAGGATGTGCAAGCACAGTTTTTTTATTAATGTGATTTAAAAAAAAAATTTTGTAAAAATGTTTTAATATTATTTTGATTTATGTGCACAGCAGGATGTGCGCCGCAGGATGTGCGCCCCACAGAATTTGCGCCCCACAGGATGTGCAAGCACAGTTTTTTTATAAATTTGATTTAAAAAAAATAAATTGTAAATTTTTTTTAATATTATTTTTATTTATGTGCGCAGCAGGATGTGCGCCGCAGGATGTGCGCCCCACAGAATTTGCGCCCCACAGGATGTGCAAGCACGGTTTTTTTATTAATTTGATTTAAAAAAAAATGTTTGTAAAAATGTTTTAATATTATTTTGATTTATGTGCGCAGCAGGATGTGCGCCGCAGGATGTGCGCCCCACAGAATTTGCGCCCCACAGGATGTGCAAGCACAGTTTTTTTATTAATTTGATTTAAAAAATTTTTTTTGTAAAAATGTTTTAATATTATTTTCATTTATGTGCGCAGCAGGATGTGCGCCGCAGGATGTGCGCCCCACAGAATTTGCGCCCCACAGGATGTGCAAGCACAGTTTTTTTATTAATTTGATTTAAAAAAAAATGTTTGTAAAAATGTTTTAATATTATTTTGATTTATGTGCGCAGCAGGATTTGCGCCGCAGGATGTGCGCCCCACAGAATTTGCGCCCCACAGGATGTGCAAGCACATTTTTTTTATTAATTTGATTTAAATATTTTTTTTTGTAAAAATGTTTTAATATTATTTTCATTTATGTGCGCAGCAGGATGTGCGCCGCAGGATGTGCGCCCCACAGAATTTGCGCCCCACAGGATGTGCAAGCACAGTTTTTTTATTAATTTGATTTAAAAAAAAATGTTTGTAAAAATGTTTTAATATTATTTTGATTTATGTAAGCAGCAGGATTTGCGCCGCAGGATGTGCGCCCCACAGAATTTGCGCCCCACAGGATGTGCAAGCACAGTTTTTTTATTAATTTGATTTAAATATTTTTTTTTGTAAAAATGTTTTAATATTATTTTCATTTATGTGCGCAGCAGGATGTGCGCCGCAGGATGTGCGCCCCACAGAATTTGCGCCCCACAGGATGTGCCAGGACAGTTTTTTTATTAATTTGATTTAAAAAAAGAAATTGTAATTTGTTTTTAATATTATTTTTATTTATGTGCGCAGCAGGATGTGCGCCGCAGGATGTGCGCCCCACAGGATGTGCAAAGACAGTTTTTTTATTAATTTGATTTAAATATATTTTTTTGTAAAAATGTTTTAATATTATTTTTATTTATGTGCGCAGCAGGATGTGCGCCCCACAGAATTTGCGCCCCACAGGATGTGCAAGCACAGTTTTTTTATTAATTTGATTTAAATATTTTTTTTTGTAAAAATGTTTTAATATTATTTTCATTTATGTGCGCAGCAGGATGTGCGCCGCAGGATGTGCGCCCCACAGAATTTGCGCCCCACAGGATGTGCCAGGACAGTTTTTTTATTAATTTGATTTAAAAAAAGAAATTGTAATTTGTTTTTAATATTATTTTTATTTATGTGCGCAGCAGGATGTGCGCCGCAGGATGTGCGCCCCACAGGATGTGCTAGCACAGTTTTTTATTAATTTGATTTAAAAAAAAATGTTTGTAAAAATGTTTTAATATTATTTTGATTTATGTGCGCATCAGGATGTGCGCCGCAGGATGTGCGCCCCACAGAATTTGCGCCCCACAGGATGTGCAAGCACAGTTTTTTTATTAACTTGATTTAAATATTTTTTTTTGTAAAAATGTTTTAATATTATTTTCATTTATGTGCGCAGCAGGATGTGCACAGCAGGATGTGCGCCGCAGGATGTGCGCCCCACAGAATTTGCGCCCCACAGGATGTGCAAGCACAGTTTTTTTATTAATTTGATTTAAAAAAAAAATTTTGAAAAAATGTTTTAATATTATTTTGATTCATGTGCGCAGCAGGATGTTCGCCGCAGGATGTGCGCCCCACAGAATTTGCATCCCACAGAATGTGCAAGCACAGTTTTTTTATTAATTTGATTTAAATATTTTTTTTTGAAAAAAATGTTTTAGTATTATTTTTATTTATGTGCGCAGCAGGATTTGCGCCGCAGGATGTGTGCCCCACAGAATTTTTGCCCCACAGGATGTGCAAGGACAGTTTTTTTATTAATTTGATTTAAATATTTTTTTTTGTAAAAATGTTTTAATATTATTTTTATTTATGTGCGCAGCAGGATGTGCGCCCCACAGAATTTGCGCCCAACAGGATGTGCAAGCACAGTTTTTTTATTAATTTGATTTAAAAAAAAAAAATTGTAATTTGTTTTTAATATTATTTTTATTTATGTGCGCAGCAGGATGTGCGCCCCACAGCATTTGCGCCCCACAGGATGTGCAAGCACAGTTTTTTTATTAATTTGATTTAAATATTTTTTTTTGTAAAAATGTTTTAATATTATTTTCATTTATGTGCGCAGCAGGATGTGTGCCGCAGGATGTGCGCCCCACAGAATTTGCAACCCACAGGATGTGCAAGCACAGTTTTTTTATTAATTTGATTTAAAACAAATTTTTTGTAAAAATGTTTTAATATTATTTTGATTTATGTGCGCAGCAGGATGTGCGCCGCAGGATGTGCGCCCCACAGAATTTGCGCCCCACAGGATGTGCAAGGACAGTTTTTTTATTAATTTGATTTTAAAAAAAAAATTGTAATTTGTTTTTAATATTATTTTTATTTATGTGCGCAGCAGGATGTGCGCCGCAGGATGTGCGCCCCACAGGATGTGCAAGGACAGTTTTTTTATTAATTTGATTTAAAAAAAAAAAATTGTAAATTTTTTTTAATATTATTTTTATTTATGTGCGCAGCAGGATTTGCGCCGCAGGATGTGCGCCCCACAGAATTTGCGCCCCACAGGATGTGCAAGCACAGTTTTTTTATTAATTTGATTTAAAAAAAATTTTTTGTAAAAATGTTTTAATATTATTTTGATTTATGTGCGCAGCAGGATGTGCGCCGCAGGATGTGCGCCCCACAGAATTTGCGCCCCACAGGATGTGCAAGCACAGTTTTTTTATAAATTTGATTTAAATATTTTTTTTTGTAAAAATGTTTTAATATTATTTTTATTTATGTGCGCAGCAGGATGTGCGCCGCAGGATGTGCGCCCCACAGAATTTGCGCCCCACAGGATGTGCAAGGACAGTTTTTTTATTAATTTGATTTAAATATTTTTTTTGTAAAAATGTTTTAATATTATTTTTTTTTATGTGCGCAGCAGGATGTGCGCCGCAGGATGTGCGCCCCACAGAATTTACGCCCCACAGAATTTACGTCCCACAGGATGTGCAAGCACAGTTTTTTTATTAATTTGATTTAAATATTTTTTTTGTAAAAATGTTTTAATATCATTTTAATTTATGTGCGCCGTAGGATGTGCGCCCCACAGGATGTGCAAGCACAGTTTTTTTATTAATTTGATTTAAAAAAAAAAACTTATAAATTTGTTTTAATATTATTTTTATTAATGTGCGCAGCTGGATGTGCGCCGCAGGATGTGCGCCCCACAGGATGTGCAAGGACAGTTTTTTTATTAATTTGATTTAAAAAAAAAAAATTGTAATTTGTTTTTAATATTATTTTTATTTATGTGCGCAGCAGGATGTGCGCCCCACAGAATTTGCGCCCCACAGGATATGCAAGCACAGTTTTTTTATAAATTTGATTTAAATATTTTTTTTTGTAAAAATGTTTTAATATTATTTTTATTTATGTGCGCAGCAGGATGTGCGCCGCAGGATGTGCGCCCCACAGGATGTGCAAGGACAGTTTTTTTATTAATTTGATTTAAAAAAAAAAAATTGTAATTTGTTTTTAATATTATTTTTATTTATGTGCGCAGCAGGATGTGCGCCCCACAGAATTTGCGCCCCACAGGATGTGCAAGCACAGTTTTTTTATTAATTTGATTTAAAACAAATTTTTTGTAAAAATGTTTTAATATTATTTTGATTTATGTGCGCAGCAGGATGTGCGCCGCAGGATGTGAGCCCCACAGAATTTGCGCCCCACAGGATGTGCAAGCACAGTTTTTTTATTAATTTGATTTTAAAAAAAAAATTGTAATTTGTTTTTAATATTATTTTTATTTATGTGCGCAGCAGGATGTGCGCCGCAGGATGTGCGCCCCACAGGATGTGCAAGGACAGTTTTTTTATTAATTTGATTTAAAAAAAAAAAATTGTAATTTGTTTTTAATATTATTTTTATTCATGTGCGTAGCAGGATGTGCGCCGCAGGATGTGCGCCCCACAGAATTTGCGCCCCACAGGATATGCAAGCACAGTTTTTTTATAAATTTGATTTAAATATTTTTTTTTGTAAAAATGTTTTAATATTATTTTTATTTATGTGCGCAGCAGGATGTGCGCCACAGGATGTGCGCCCCACAGAATTTGCGCCCCACAGGATGTGCAAGGACAGTTTTTTTATTAATTTGATTTAAAAAAAAAAATTGTAATTTGTTTTTAATATTATTTTTATTTATGTGCGCAGCAGGATGTGCGCCGCAGGATGTGCGCCCCACAGGATGTGCAAGGACAGTTTTTTTATTAATTTGATTTAAAAAAAAAAAATTGTAATTTGTTTTTAATATTATTTTGATTTATGTGCGCAGCAGGATGTGCGCTGGTGGATGTGCGCCCCACATAATTTGCGCCCCACAGGATGTGCAAGCAAAGTTTTTTTATTAATTTGATTTAAATATTTTTTTTTGTAAAAATGTTTTAATATTATTTTGATTTATGTGCGCAGCAGGATGTGCGCCTTAGGATGTGCGCCCCACAGAATTTGCGCCCCACAGGATGTGCAAGCACAGTTTTTTTATTAATTTGATTTAAAAAAAAAATTGTAAATTTGTTTCAATATTATTTTTATTTATGTGCGCAGCAGGATGTGCGCCGCAGGATGTGCGCCCCACAGAATTTGCGCCCCACAGGATGTGCAAGCACAGTTTTTTTATTTATTTGATTTAAATATATTTTTTTGTAAAAATGTTTTAATATTATTTTTATTCATGTGCACAGCAGGATGTGCGCCGCAGGATGTGCGCCCCACAGGATGTGCAAGCACAGTTTTTTTATTAATTTGATTTAAATATTTTTTTTTGTAAAAATGTTTTAATATTATTTTTATTTATGTGCGCAGCAGGATGTGTGCCGCAGGATGTGCGCCCCACAGAATTTGCGCCCCACAGGATGTGCAAGCACAGTTTTTTTATTAATTTGATTTAAATATTTTTTTTTGTAAAAATGTTTTAATATTATTTTTATTCATGTGCGCAGCAGGATGTATGGCGCAGGATGTGCGCCCCACAGAATTTGCGCCCCACAGGATGTGCAAGCACAGTTTTTTTATTAGTTATATTTAAATATTTCTTTTTGTAAAAATGTTTTAATATTATTTTTATTTATGTGCGCAGCAGGATGTGCGCCGCATGATATGCGCCCCACATAATTTGCGCCCCACAGGATGTGCAAGCACAGTTTTTTTATTAGTTATATTTAAATATTTTTTTTTGTAAAAATGTTTTAATATTTTTTTTATTTATGTGCGCAGCAGGATGTGCGCCGCATGATGTGCGCCCCACATAATTTGCGCCCCACAGGATGTGCAAGCACATTTTTCTTATTAATTTGATTTAAATATTTTTTTTTGTAAAAATGTTTTAATATTATTTTTATTCATGTGCGCAGCAGGATGTGCGCAACAGGATGTGCGCCCCACAGAATTTGCGCCCCACAGGATGTGCAAGGACAGTTTTTTTATTAATTTGATTTTAAAAAAAAATTGTAATTTGATTTTAATATTATTTTTATTTATGTGCACAGCAGGATGTGCGCCGCAGGATGTGCGCCCCACATAATTTGCGCCCCACATGATGTGCAACCACAGTTTTTTTATTAGTTATATTTAAAAAAAAATAATTGTAAATTGTTTTTAATATTATTTTTATTTATGTGCGCAGCTGGATGTGCGCCGCATGATGTGCGCTCCACATAATTTGCGCCCCACAGGATGAGCAAGCACAGTTTTTTTATTAATTGTTTTAAATATTTTTTTTGTAAAGATGTTTTAATATTATTTTTATCTATGTGCGCAGCAGGATGTGCGCCGCAGTCTGTGCGCCCCACATAATTTGCGCCCCACAGGATGTGCAAGCAAGGTTTTTTATTAGTTATATTTAAATATTTTTTTCTGTAAAAATGTTTTAATATTATTTTTATTTATGTGCGCAGTAGGATGTGCGCCGCATGATGTGAGCCCCACATAGTTTGCGCCCCACAGGATGTGCAAGGACAGTTTTTTTATTAATTTGATTTAAAAAAAAAATTGTAATTTGTTTTTAATATTATTTTTATTTATGTGCGCAGCAGGATGTGCGCCGCAGGATGTGCGCCCCACAGAATTTGCGCCCCACAGGATGTGCAAGGACAGTTTTTTTATTAATTTTATTTAAAAAAAAAAATTGTAATTTGTTTTTAATATTATTTTTATTTATGTGCGCAGCAGGATGTGCGCCGCAGGATGTGCGCCCTACAGAATTTGCGCCCCACAGGATGTGCAAGCACAGTTTTTTTATTAATTGTTTTAAATATTTTTTTTGTAAAGATGTTTTAATATTATTTTTATCTATGTGCGCAGCAGGATGTGCGCCGCAGTCTGTGCGCCCCACATAATTTTCGCCCCACAGGATGTGCAAGCACAGTTTTTTTATTAATTTGATTTAAATATTTTTTTTTGTAAAAATGTTTTAATATTATTTTTATTTATGTGCGCAGCAGGATGTGTGCCGCAGGATGTGCGCCCCACAGAATTTGCGCCCCACAGGATGTGCAAGCACAGTTTTTTTATTAATTTGATTTTAATATATTTTTTTGTAAAAATGTTTTAATATTATTTTTATTTATGTGCGCAGCAGGATGTGCGCCGCAGGATGTGCGCCCCACAGAATTTGCGCCCCACAGGATGTGCAAGGACAGTTTTTTTATTAATTTGATTTAAAAAAAAAAATTGTAACTTGTTTTTAATATTATTTTTATTTATGTGCCTAGCAGGATGTGCACCGCAGGATGTGCGCCCCACAGAATTTGCGCCCCAAAGGATGTGCAAGCACAGTTTTTTTATTAATTTGATTTAAAAAAAAAAAATTGTAATTTGTTTTTAATATTATTTTTATTTATGTGCGCAGCAGGATGTGCGCCGCAGGATGTGCGCCCCACAGGATGTGCAAGGACAGTTTTTTTATTAATTTGATTTAAAAAAAAAAATTGTAATCTGTTTTTAATATTATTATTATTTATGTGCGCAGCAGGATGTGCGCCGCAGGATGTGCGCCCCACAGAATTTGCGCCCCACAGGATGTGCAAGCACAGTTTTTATATTAATTTGATTTAAATATTTTTTTTTGTAAAAATGTTTTAATATTATTTTTATTTATGTGCGCAGCAGGATGTGCGCCGCAGGATGTGCGCCCCACAGAATTTGCGCCCCACAGGATGTGCAAGCACAGTTTTTTTATTAATTTGATTTAAAAAAAAAAAATTGTAAATTGTTTTTAATATTATTTTTATTTATGTGCGCAGCAGGATGTGCGCCGCAGGATGTGCGCCCCACAGAATTTGCGCACCACAGGATGTGCAAGCACAGTTTTTTTATTAATTTGATTTAAATATTTTTTTTTGTAAAAATGTTTTAATATTATTTTTATTCATGTGCGCCCCACAGAATTTGCGCCCCACAGGATGTGCAAGGACAGTTTTTTTATTAATTTGATTTAAAAAAAAAAATTGTAATTTGTTTTTAATATTATTTTTATTTATGTGCACAGCAGGATGTGCGCCGCAGGATGTGCGCCCCACAGAATTTGCGCCCCACAGGATGTGCAAGCACAGTTTTTTTATTAATTTGATTTAAAAAAAAAAAATTGTAATTTGTTTTTAATATTATTTTTATTTATGTGCGCAGCAGGATGTGCGCCGCAGGATGTGCGCCCCACAGAATTTGCTCCCCACAGGATGTGCAAGCACAGTTTTTTTATTAATTTGATTTAAATATTTTTTTTTGTAAAAATGTTTTAATATTATTTTTATTCATGTGCGCCCCACAGAATTCGCGCCCCACAGGATGTGCAAGCACAGTTTTTTTATTAATTTGATTTAAATATATTTTTTTGTAAAAATGTTTTAATATTATTTTTATTCATGTGCACAGCAGGATGTGCGCCGCAGGATGTGCGCCCCACAGAATTTGCGCCCCACAGGATGTGCAAGCACAGTTTTTTTATTAATTTGATTTAAATATTTTTTTTTGTAAAAATGTTTTATTATTATTTTTATTTATGTGCGCAGCAGGATGTGCGCCGCAGGATGTGCGCCCCACATAATTTGCGCCCCACAGGATGTGCAAGCACAGTTTTTTTATTAATTTGATTTAAAAAAAAAAAATTGTAAATTGTTTTTAATATTATTTTTATTTATGTGCGCAGCAGGATGTGCGCCGCAGGATGTGCGCCCCACAGAATTTGCGCCCCACAGGATGTGCAAGCACAGTTTTTTTATTAATTTGATTTAAAAAAAAAAATTGTAAATTGTTTTTAATATTATTTTTATTTATGTGCGCAGCAGGATGTGCGCCACAGGATGTGCGCCCCACAGAATTTGCGCACCGAAGGATGTGCAAGCACAGTTTTTTTATTAATTTGATTTAAATATTTTTTTTTGTAAAAATGTTTTAATATTATTTTTATTCATGTGCGCCCCACAGAATTTGCGCCCCACAGGATGTGCAAGCACAGTTTTTTTATTAATTTGATTGAAAAAAAAAAATTGTAATTTGTTTTTAATATTATTTTTATTTATGTGCGCAGCAGGATGTGCGCCGCAGGATGTGCGCCCCACAGAATTTGCGCCCCACAGGATGTGCAAGCACAGTTTTTTTATTAATTTGATTTAAATATTTTTTTTTGTAAAAATGTTTTAATATTATTTTTATTTATGTGCGCAGCATGATGTGCGCCGCAGGATGTGCGCCCCACAGAATTTGAGCCCCACAGGATGTGCAAGGACAGTTTTTTTATTAATTTGATTTAAATATTTTTTTGTAAAAATGGTTTAATATTATTTTTATTTATGTGCGCAGCAGGATGTGCGCCGCAGGATGTGCGCCCCACAGAATTTGCGCCCCACAGGATGTGCAAGCAAAGTTTTTTTATTAATTTGATTTAAATATTTTTTTTTGTAAAAATGTTTTAATATTATTTTTATTTATGTGCGCAGCAGGATGTGCGCCGCAGGATGTTCGCCCCACAGAATTTGCGCCCCACAGGATGTGCATGGACAGTTTTTTTATTAATTTGATTTAAAAAAAAAAAATTGTAATTTGATTTTAATATTATTTTTATTTATGTGCGCAGCAGGATGTGCGCCGCAGGATGTGCGCTCCACAGAATTTGCGCCCCACAGGATGTGCAAGCACAGTTTTTTTATTAATTTGATTTAAATATTTTTTTTTGTAAAAATGTTTTAATATTATTTTTATTTATGTGCGCAGCAGGATGTGCGCCGCAGGATGTGCGCCCCACAGGATGTGCAAGGACAGTTTTTTTATTAATTTGATTTAAAAAAAAAAATTGTAATCTGTTTTTAATATTATTATTATTTATGTGCGCAGCAGGATGTGCGCCGCAGGATGTGCGCCCCACAGAATTTGCGCCCCACAGGATGTGCAAGCACAGTTTTTTTATTAATTTGATTTAAATATTTTTTTGTAAAAATGTTTTAATATATAATTTTTATTCATGTGCGCAGCAGGATTTGCGCCCCACATAATTTGCGCCCCACAGGATGTGCAAGGACAGTTTTTTTATTAATTTGATTTAAAAAAAAAAATTGTAATCTGTTTTTAATATTATTATTATTTATGTGCGCAGCAGGATGTGCGCCGCAGGATGTGCGCCCCACAGAATTTGCGCCCCACAGGATGTGCAAGCACAGTTTTTTTATTAATTTGATTAAAATATATTTTTTTGTAAAAATGTTTTAATATTATTTTTATTTATGTGCGCAGCAGGATGTGCGCCGCAGGATGTGCGCCCCACAGAATTTGCGCCCCACAGGATGTGCAAGGACAGTTTTTTTATTAATTTGATTTAAAAAAAAAAATTGTAACTTGTTTTTAATATTATTTTTATTTATGTGCCTAGCAGGATGTGCGCCGCAGGATGTGCGCCCCACAGGATGTGCAAGGACAGTTTTTTTATTAATTTGATTTTAAAAAAAAAATTGTAATCTGTTTTTAATATTATTATTATTTATGTGCGCAGCAGGATGTGCGCCGCAGGATGTGCGCCCCACAGAATTTGCGCCCCACAGGATGTGCAAGCACAGTTTTTATATTAATTTGATTTAAATATTTTTTTGTAAAAATGTTTTAATATTATTTTTATTTATGTGCGCAGCAGGATGTGCGCCGCAGGATGTGCGCCCCACAGAATTTGCGCCCCACATAATTTGCGCCCCACAGGATGTGCAAGCACAGTTTTTTTATTAATTTGATTTAAATATATTTTATGTAAAAATGTTTTAATATTATTTTTATTTATGTGCGCAGCAGGATGTGCGCCGCAGGATGTGCGCCCCACATAATTTGCGCCCCACAGGATGTGCAAGCACAGTTTTTTTATAAATTTGATTTTAATATATTTTTTTGTAAAAATGTTTTAATATTATTTTTATTTATGTGCGCAGCAGGATTTGCGCCGCAGGATGTGCGCCCCACAGGATGTGCAAGGACAGTTTTTTTATTAATTTGATTTTTAAAAAAAAATTGTAATTTGTTTTTAATATTTTTTTTATTTATGTGCGCAGCAGGATGTGCGCCGCAGGATGTGCGCCCCACAGAATTTGCGCCCCACAGGATGTGCATGGACAGTTTTTTTATTAATTTGATTTAAAAAAAAAAAAATTGTAATTTGTTTTTAATATTATTTTTATTTATGTGCGCAGCAGGATGTGCGCCGCAGGATGTGCGCTCCACAGAATTTGCGCCCCACAGGATGTGCAAGCACAGTTTTTTTATTAATTTGATTTAAATATTTTTTTTTGTAAAAATGTTTTAATATTATTTTTATTTATGTGCGCAGCAGGATGTGCGCCGCAGGATGTGCGCCCCACAGAATTTGCGCCCCAAAGGATGTGCAAGCAAAGTTTTTTTATTAATTTGATTTAAAAAAAAAAACTTGTAAATTTGTTTCAATATTATTTTTATTTATATGCGCAGCAGGATGTGTGCCGCAGGATGTGCGCCCCACAGAATTTGCGCCCCACAGGACGTGCAAGCACAGTTTTTTTATTAATTTGATTTTAATATATTTTTTTGTAAAAATGTTTTAATATTATTTTTATTTAAGTGCGCAGCAGGATGTGCGCCGCAGGATGTGCGCCCCACAGGATGTGCAAGGACAGTTTTTTTATTAATTTGATTGAAAAAAAAAAATTGTAATTTGTTTTTAATATTATTTTTATTTATGTGCGCCCCACAGGATGTGCAAGCACAGTTTTTTTATTAATTTGATTTAAATATATTTTTTTGTAAAAATGTTTTAATATTATTTTTATTTATGTGCGCAGCAGGATGTGCGCCGCAGGATGTGCGCCCCACAGGATGTGCAAGGACAGTTTTTTTATTAATTTGATTTTAAAAAAAAAACTTGTAAATTTGTTTCAATATTATTTTTATTTATGTGCGCAGCAGGATGTGCGCCGCAGGATGTGCGCCCCACAGAATTTGCGCCCCACAGGATGTGCAAGCACAGTTTTTTTATTAATTTGATTTAAAAAAAAAAAATTGTAATTTGTTTTTAATATTATTTTTATTTATGTGCGCAGCAGGATGTGCGCCCCACAGAATTTGCGCCCCACAGGATGTGCAAGCACATTTTTTTTATTAATTTGATTTAAATATTTTTTTTTGTAAAAATGTTTTAATATTATTTTTTTCTTGTGCGCAGCAGGATTTGCGCCTCAGGATGTGCGCCCCACAGAATTTGCGCCCCACAGGATGTGCAAGGACAGTTTTTTTATTAATTTGATTTAAAAAAAAAATTGTAATTTGTTTTTAATATTATTTTTATTTATGTGCGCAGCAGGATGTGCGCCGCAGGATGTGCGCCCCACAGAATTTGCGCCCCACAGGATGTGCAAGGACAGTTTTTTTATTAATTTGATTTAAAAAAAAAAAATTGTAATTTGTTTTTAATATTATTTTTATTTATGTGCACAGCAGGATGTGCGCCGCAGGATGTGCGCCCCACAGAATTTGCGCCCCACAGGATGTGCAAGCACAGTTTTTTTATTAATTTGATTTAAATATTTTTTTTTGTAAAAATGTTTTAATATTATTTTTATTCATGTGCGCCCCACAGAATTTGCGCCCCACAGGATGTGCAAGGACAGTTTTTTTATTAATTTGACTTAAAAAAAAAAAATTGTAATTTGTTTTTAATATTATTTTTATTTATGTGCGCCGCAGGATGTGCGCCCCACAGAATTTGCGCCCCACAGGATGTGCAAGCACAGTTTTTTTATTAATTTGATTGAAAAAAAAAAATTGTAATTTGTTTTTAATATTATTTTTATTTATGTGCGCAGCAGGATGTGCGCCGCAGGATGTGCGCCCCACAGAATTTGCGCCCCACAGGATGTGCAAGCACAGTTTTTTTATTAATTTGATTTAAATATTTTTTTGTAAAAATGGTTTAATATTATTTTTATTTATGTGCGCAGCAGGATGTGCGCCGCAGGATGTGCGCCCCACAGAATTTGCGCCCCACAGGATGTGCAAGCAAAGTTTTTTTATTAATTTGATTTAAATATTTTTTTTTGTAAAAATGTTTTAATATTATTTTTATTTATGTGCGCAGCAGGATGTGCGCCGCAGGATGTTCGCCCCACAGAATTTGCGCCCCACAGGATGTGCATGGACAGTTTTTTTATTAATTTGATTTAAAAAAAAAAAATTGTAATTTGATTTTAATATTATTTTTATTTATGTGCGCAGCAGGATGTGCGCCGCAGGATGTGCGCTCCACAGAATTTGCGCCCCACAGGATGTGCAAGCACAGTTTTTTTATTAATTTGATTTAAATATTTTTTTTTGTAAAAATGTTTTAATATTATTTTTATTTATGTGCGCAGCAGGATGTGCGCCGCAGGATGTGCGCCCCACAGGATGTGCAAGGACAGTTTTTTTATTAATTTGATTTAAAAAAAAAAATTGTAATCTGTTTTTAATATTATTATTATTTATGTGCGCAGCAGGATGTGCGCCGCAGGATGTGCGCCCCACAGAATTTGCGCCCCACAGGATGTGCAAGCACAGTTTTTTTATTAATTTGATTTAAATATTTTTTTGTAAAAATGGTTTAATATTATTTTTATTTATGTGCGCAGCAGGATGTGCGCCGCAGGATGTGCGCCCCACAGAATTTGCGCCCCACAGGATGTGCAAGCAAAGTTTTTTTATTAATTTGATTTAAATATTTTTTTTTGTAAAAATGTTTTAATATTATTTTTATTTATGTGCGCAGCAGGATGTGCGCCGCAGGATGTTCGCCCCACAGAATTTGCGCCCCACAGGATGTGCATGGACAGTTTTTTTATTAATTTGATTTAAAAAAAAAAAATTGTAATTTGATTTTAATATTATTTTTATTTATGTGCGCAGCAGGATGTGCGCCGCAGGATGTGCGCTCCACAGAATTTGCGCCCCACAGGATGTGCAAGCACAGTTTTTTTATTAATTTGATTTAAATATTTTTTTTTGTAAAAATGTTTTAATATTATTTTTATTTATGTGCGCAGCAGGATGTGCGCCGCAGGATGTGCGCCCCACAGGATGTGCAAGGACAGTTTTTTTATTAATTTGATTTAAAAAAAAAAATTGTAATCTGTTTTTAATATTATTATTATTTATGTGCGCAGCAGGATGTGCGCCGCAGGATGTGCGCCCCACAGAATTTGCGCCCCACAGGATGTGCAAGCACAGTTTTTTTATTAATTTGATTTAAATATTTTTTTGTAAAAATGTTTTAATATATAATTTTTATTCATGTGCGCAGCAGGATTTGCGCCCCACATAATTTGCGCCCCACAGGATGTGCAAGGACAGTTTTTTTATTAATTTGATTTAAAAAAAAAAATTGTAATCTGTTTTTAATATTATTATTATTTATTTGCGCAGCAGGATGTGCGCCGCAGGATGTGCGCCCCACAGAATTTGCGCCCCACAGGATGTGCAAGCACAGTTTTTTTATTAATTTGATTTAAATATTTTTTTGTAAAAATGTTTTAATATTATTTTTATTTATGTGCGCAGCAGGATGTGTGCCGCAGGATGTGCGCCCCACAGAATTTGCGCCCCACAGGATGTGCAAGCACAGTTTTTTTATTAATTTGATTTAAATATTTTTTTTTGTAAAAATGTTTTAATATTATTTTTATTTATGTGCGCAGCAGGATGTGCGCCGCAGGATGTGCGCCCCACAGAATTTGCGCCCCACAGGATGTGCAAGGACAGTTTTTTTATTAATTTGATTTAAAAAAAAAAATTGTAATTTGTTTTTAATATTATTTTTATTCATGTGCGCAGCAGGATGTGCGCCGCAGGATGTGCGCCCCACAGAATTTGCGCCCCACAGGATGTGCAAGCAAAGTTTTTTTATTAATTTGATTTAAATATTTTTTTTTGTAAAAATGTTTTAATATTATTTTTATTTATGTGCGCAGCAGGATGTGCGCCCCACAGAATTTGCGCCCCACAGGATGTGCAAGCACAGTTTTTTTATTAATTTGATTAAAATATATTTTTTTGTAAAAATGTTTTAATATTATTTTTATTTATGTGCGCAGCAGGATGTGCGCCGCAGGATGTGCGCCCCACAGAATTTGCGCCCCACAGGATGTGCAAGGACAGTTTTTTTATTAATTTGATTTAAAAAAAAAAATTGTAACTTGTTTTTAATATTATTTTTATTTATGTGCCTAGCAGGATGTGCACCGCAGGATGTGCGCCCCACAGAATTTGCGCCCCAAAGGATGTGCAAGCACAGTTTTTTTATTAATTTGATTTAAAAAAAAAAAATTGTAATTTGTTTTTAATATTATTTTTATTTATGTGCGCAGCAGGATGTGCGCCGCAGGATGTGCGCCCCACAGGATGTGCAAGGACAGTTTTTTTATTAATTTGATTTAAAAAAAAAAATTGTAATCTGTTTTTAATATTATTATTATTTATGTGCGCAGCAGGATGTGCGCCGCAGGATGTGCGCCCCACAGAATTTGCGCCCCACAGGATGTGCAAGCACAGTTTTTATATTAATTTGATTTAAATATTTTTTTGTAAAAATGTTTTAATATTATTTTTATTTATGTGCGCAGCAGGATGTGCGCCGCAGGATGTGCGCCCCACAGACTTTGCGCCCCACATAATTTGCGCCCCACAGGATGTGCAAGCACAGTTTTTTTATTAATTTGATTTAAATATATTTTATGTAAAAATGTTTTAATATTATTTTTATTTATGTGCGCAGCAGGATGTGCGCCGCAGGATGTGCGCCCCACATAATTTGCGCCCCACAGGATGTGCAAGCACTGTTTTTTTATAAATTTGATTTTAATATATTTTTTTGTAAAAATGTTTTAATATTATTTTTATTTATGTGCGCAGCAGGATGTGCGCCGCAGGATGTGCGCCCCACAGGATGTGCAAGGACAGTTTTTTTATTAATTTGATTTTAAAAAAAAAATTGTAATTTGTTTTTAATATTTTTTTTATTTATGTGCGCAGCAGGATGTGCGCCGCAGGATGTGCGCCCCACAGAATTTGCGCCCCACAGGATGTGCATGGACAGTTTTTTTATTAATTTGATTTAAAAAAAAAAAAATTGTAATTTGTTTTTAATATTATTTTTATTTATGTGCGCAGCAGGATGTGCGCCGCAGGATGTGCGCTCCACAGAATTTGCGCCCCACAGGATGTGCAAGCACAGTTTTTTTATTAATTTGATTTAAATATTTTTTTTTGTAAAAATGTTTTAATATTATTTTTATTTATGTGCGCAGCAGGATGTGCGCCGCAGGATGTGCGCCCCACAGAATTTGCGCCCCAACGGATGTGCAAGCACAGTTTTTTTATTAACTTGATTTAAAAAAAAAAACTTGTAAATTTGTTTCAATATTATTTTTATTTATATGCGCAGCAGGATGTGTGCCGCAGGATGTGCGCCCCACAGAATTTGCGCCCCACAGGACGTGCAAGCACAGTTTTTTTATTAATTTGATTTTAATATATTTTTTTGTAAAAATGTTTTAATATTATTTTTATTTAAGTGCGCAGCAGGATGTGCGCCGCAGGATGTGCGCCCCACAGGATGTGCAAGGACAGTTTTTTTATTAATTTGATTGAAAAAAAAAAATTGTAATTTGTTTTTAATATTATTTTTATTTATCTGCGCCCCACAGGATGTGCAAGCACAGTTTTTTTATTAATTTGATTTAAATATATTTTTTTGTAAAAATGTTTTAATATTATTTTTATTTATGTGCGCAGCAGGATGTGCGCCGCAGGATGTGCGCCCCACAGGATGTGCAAGGACAGTTTTTTTATTAATTTGATTTTAAAAAAAAAACTTGTAAATTTGTTTCAATATTATTTTTATTTATGTGCGCAGCAGGATGTGCGCCGCAGGATGTGCGCCCCACAGAATTTGCGCCCCACAGGATGTGCAAGCACAGTTTTTTTATTTATTTGATTTAAATATTTTTTTTTGAAAAAATGTTTTATTTTATTTTTATTTATGTGCGCAGCAGGATGTGCGCCGCAGGATGTGCACCCCACAGAATTTGCGCCCCACAGGATGTGCAAGGACAGTTTTTTTATTAATTTGATTTAAAAAAAAAAATTGTAATTTGTTTTTAATATTATTTTTATTTATGTGCGCAGCAGGATGTGCGCCGCAGGATGTGCGCCTTACAGAATTTGCGCCCCACAGGATGTGCAAGCACAGTTTTTTTATTAATTTGATTTAAAAAAAAAAAATTGTAATTTGTTTTTAATATTATTTTTATTTATGTGCGCAGCAGGATGTGTGCCGCAGGATGTGCGCCCCACATAATTTGCGCCCCACAGGATGTGCAAGCACAGTTTTTTTATTAATTTGATTTAAATATTTTTTTTTGTAAAAATGTTTTAATATTATTTTTATTTATGTGCGCAGCAGGATGTGCGCCGCAGGATGTGCGCCCCACAGAATTTGCGCCCCACAGGATGTGCAAGCACAGTTTTTTTATTTATTTGATTTAAATATATTTTTTTGTAAAAATGTTTTAATATTATTTGTATTCATGTGCACAGCAGGATGTGCGCCGCAGGATGTGCGCCCCACAGAATTTGCGCCCCACAGGATGTACAAGCACAGTTTTTTTATTAATTTGATTTTAAAAAAAAAATTGTAATTTGTTTTTAATATTATTTTTATTTATGTGCGCAGCAGGATGTGCGCCGCAGCATGTGCGCCCCACAGAATTTGCGCCCCACAGGATGTGCAAGCACAGTTTTTTTATTAATTTGATTTAAATATTTTTTTTTGTAAAAATGTTTTAATATTATTTTTATTTATGTGCGCAGCAGGATGTGCGCCGCAGGATGTGCGCCCCACAGAATTTGCGCCCCACAGGATGTGCAAGCACAGTTTTTTTATTTATTTGATTTAAAAAAAAAAATTGTAATTTGTTTTTAGTATTATTTTTATTTATGTGCGCAGCAGGATGTGCGCCGCAGGATGTGCGCCCTACAGAATTTGCGCCCCACAGAATTTGCGCCCAACAGGATGTGCAAGCACAGTTTTTTTATTAATTTGATTTAAATATTTTTTTTTGTAAAAATGTTTTAATATTATTTTTATTCATGTGCGCCCCACAGAATTTGCGCCCCACAGGATGTGCAAGGACAGTTTTTTTATTAATTTGATTTAAAAATTTTTTTTGTAAAAATGTTTTAATATTATTTTTATTTATGTGCGCAGCAGGATTTACGCCGCAGGATGTGCGCCCCACAGAATTTGCGCCCCACAGGATGTGCAAGGACAGTTTTTTTATTAATTTGATTTAAAAAAAAAAATTGTAATTTGTTTTTAATATTATTTTTATTTATGTGCGCAGCAGGATGTGCGCCGCAGGATGTGCGCCCCACAGAATTTGCGCCCCACAGGATGTGCAAGCACAGTTTTTTTATTAATTTGATTTAAATATTTTTTTTTGTAAAAATGTTTTAACATTATTTGTATTTATGTGCGCAGCAGGATGTGCGCCCCACAGAATTTGCGCCCCACAGGATGTGCAAGCACAGTTTTTTTATTAATTTGATTAAAATATATTTTTTTGTAAAAATGTTTTAATATTATTTTTATTCATGTGCACAGCAGGATGTGCGCCACAGGATGTGCGCCCCACATAATTTGCGCCCCACAGGATGTGCAAGCACAGTTTTTTTATTAATTTAATTTAAAAAAAAAATTGTAATTTGTTTTTAATATTATTTTTATTTATGTGCGCAGCAGGATGTGCGTCACAGGATGTGCGCCCCACAGAATTTGCGCCCCACAGGATGTGCAAGCACAGTTTTTTTATTAATTTGATTTAAATATTTTTTTTAGTAAAAATGTTTTAATATTATTTTTATTTATGTGCGCAGCAGGATGTGCGCCGCAGGATGTGCGCCCCACAGAATTTGCATCCCACAGGATGTGCAAGGACAGTTTTTTTATTAATTTGATTTAAAAAAAAAAATTGTAATCTGTTTTTAATATTAATTTTATTCATGTGCGCAGCAGGATGTGCGCCGCAGGATGTGCGCTCCACAGAATTTGCGCCCCACAGGATGTGCAAGGACAGTTTTTTTATTAATTTGATTTTAAAAAAAAAATTGTAATTTGTTTTTAATATTTTTTTTATTTATGTGCGCAGCAGGATGTGCGCCGCAGGATATGCGCCCCACAGAATTTGCGCCCCACAGGATGTGCATGGACAGTTTTTTTGTTAATTTGATTTAAAAAAAAAAAATTGTAATTTGTTTTTAATATTATTTTTATTTATGTGCGCAGCAGGATGTGCGCCGCAGGATGTGCGCTCCACAGAATTTGCGCCCCACAGGATGTGCAAGCACAGTTTTTTTATTAATTTGATTTAAATATTTTTTTTTGTAAAAATGTTTTAATATTATTTTTATTTATGTGCGCAGCAGGATGTGCGCCACAGGATGTGCGCCCCACAGAATTTGCGCCCCACAGGATGTGCAAGCACAGTTTTTTTATTAATTTGATTTAAATATATTTTTTTGTAAAAATGTTTTAATATTATTTTTATTCATGTGCACAGCAGGATGTGCGCCGCAGGATGTGCGCCCCACAGAATTTGCGCCCCACAGGATGTGCAAGCACAGTTTTTTTATTAATTTGATTTAAATATTTTTTTTTGTAAAAATGTTTTAATATTATTTGTATTCATGTGCGCCCCACAGAATTTGCGCCCCACAGGATGTGCAAGGACAGTTTTTTTATTAATTTGATTTAAAAAAAAAAATTGTAATTTGTTTTTAATATTATTTTTATTTATGTGCGCAGCAGGATGTGCGCCGCAGGATGTGCGCCCCACAGAATTTGCGCCCCACAGGATGTGCAAGCACAGTTTTTTTATTAATTTGATTTAAATATATTTTTTTGTAAAAATGTTTAATATTATTTTTATTCATGTGCACAGCAGGATGTGCGCCGCAGGATGTGCGCCCCACATAATTTGCGCCCCACAGGATGTGCAAGCACAGTTTTTTTATTAATTTCATTTAAAAAAAAAATTGTAATTTGTTTTTAATATTATTTTTATTTATGTGCGCAGCAGGATGTGCGCCGCAGGATGTGCGCCCCACAGAATTTGCGCCCCACATAATTTGCGCCCCACAGGATGTGCAAGCACAGTTTTTTTATTAATTTGATTTAAATATATTTTTTTGTAAAAATGTTTTAATATTATTTTTATTCATGTGCACAGCAGGATGTGCGCAACAGGATGTGCGCCCCACATAATTTGCGCCCCACAGGATGTGCAAGCACAGTTTTTTTATTAATTTGATTTAAAAAAAAAATTGTAATTTGTTTTTAATATTATTTTTATTTATGTGCGCAGCAGGATGTGCGCCCCACAGAATTTGCGCCCCACAGGATGTGCAAGGACAGTTTTTTTATTAATTTGATTTAAAAAAAAAAATTGTAATTTGTTTTTAATATTATTTTTATTTATGTGCGCAGCAGGATGTGCGCCGCAGGATGTGCGCCCCACAGAATTTGCGCCCCACAGGATGTGCAAGCACAGTTTTTTTATTAATTTGATTTAAATATTTTTTTTTGTAAAAATGTTTTAATATCATTTTTATTCATGTGCGCCCCACAGAATTTGCGCCCCACAGGATGTGCAAGGACAGTTTTTTTATTAATTTGATTTAAATATTTTTTTTGTAAAAATGTTTTAATATTATTTTTATTTATGTGCGCAGCAGGATGTGCGCCGCAGGATGTGCGCCCCACAGAATTTGCGCCCCACAGGATGTGCAAGGACAGTTTTTTTATTAATTTGATTTAAATATTTTTTTTGTAAAAATGTTTTAATATTATTTTTATTTATGTGCGCAGGAGGATGTGCGCCGCAGGATGTGCGCCCCACATAATTTGCGCCCCACAGGATGTGCAAGCACACTTTTTTTATTAATTTGATATAAAAAAAAAAATTGTAATCTGTTTTTAATATTATTTTTATTTATGTGCGCAGCAGGATGTGCGCCGCAGGATGTGCGCCCCACAGAATTTGCGCCCCACAGGATGTGCAAGGATAGTTTTTTTATTAATTTGATTTAAATATTTTTTTTGTAAAAATGTTTTAATATCATTTTTATTTATGTGCGCAGCAGGATGTGCGCCGCAGGATGTGCGTCCCACAGGATGTGCAAGGACAGTTTTTTTATTAATTTGATTTAAAAAAAAAAATTGTAATTTGTTTTTAATATTATTTTTATTTATGTGCGCCGCAGGATGTGCGCCCCACAGAATTTGCGCCCCACAGGATGTGCAAGGACAGTTTTTTTATTAATTTGATTTAAATATTTTTTTTGTAAAAATGTTTTAATATTATTTTTATTTATGTGCGCAGCAGGATGTGCGCCGCAGGATGTGCGCCCTACAGAATTTGCGCCCCACAGGATGTGCAAGGACAGTTTTTTTATTAATTTGATTTAAAAAAAAAAATTGTAATTTGTTTTTAATATTATTTTTATTTATGTGGGCAGCAGGATGTGCGCCGCAGGATGTGCGCCCCACAGAATTTGCGCCCCACAGGATGTGCAAGCACAGTTTTTTTATTAATTTGATTTAAATATTTTTTTTTGTAAAAATGTTTTAACATTATTTTTATTTATATGCGCAGCAGGATGTGCGCCGCAGGATTTGCGCCCCACAGAATTTGCGCCCCACAGAACGTGCAAGCACAGTTTTTTTATTAATTTGATGTAAATATATTTTATGTAAAAATGTTTTAATATTATTTTTATTTATGTGCGCAGCAGGATGTGCGCCGCAGGATGTGCGCCCCAAATAATTTGCGCCCCACAGGATGTGCAAGCACAGTTTTTTTATTAATTTGATTTAAATATATTTTTTTGTAAAAATGTTTTAATATTATTTGTATTTATGTGCGCAGCAGGATGTGCGCCGCAGGATGTGCGCCCTACAGAATTTGCGCCCCACAGGATGTGCAAGGACAGTTTTTTTATTAATTTGATTTAAATATTTTTTTTGTAAAAATGTTTTAATATATAATTTTTATTCATGTGCGCAGCAGGATTTGCGCCCCACATAATTTGCGCCCCACAGGATGTGCAAGGACAGTTTTTTTATTAATTTGATTTAAATATTTTTTTTGTAAAAATGTTTTAATATTATTTTTATTTATGTGCGCAGCAGGATGTGCGCCGCAGGATGTGCGCCCTACAGAATTTGCGCCCCACAGGATGTGCAAGCACAGTTTTTTTATTAATTTGATTTAAATATTTTTTTTTGTAAAAATGTTTTAATATTATTTTTATTCATGTGCGCCCCACAGAATTTGCGCCCCACAGGATGTGCAAGGACAGTTTTTTTATTAATTTGAGGATGTGCGCCCCACAGAATTTGCGCCCCACAGGATGTGCAAGCACAGTTTTTTTATTAATTTGATTTAAATATATTTTTTTGTAAAAATGTTTTAATATTATTTTTATTTATGTGCGCAGCAGGATGTGCGCCGCAGGATGTGCGCCCCACAGGATGTGCAAGGACAGTTTTTTTATTAATTTGATTTTAAAAAAAAAATTGTAATTTGTTTTTAATATTTTTTTTATTTATGTGCGCAGCAGGATGTGCGCCGCAGGATGTGCGCCCCACAGAATTTGCGCCCCACAGGATGTGCAAGCACAGTTTTTTTATTAATTTGATTTAAATATTTTTTTTTGTAAAAATGTTTTAATATTATTTTTATTTATGTGCGCAGCAGGATGTGCGCCGCAGGATGTGCGCCCTACAGAATTTGCGCCCCACAGGATGTGCAAGGACAGTTTTTTTATTAATTTGATTTAAATATTTTTTTTGTAAAAATGTTTTAATATATAATTTTTATTCATGTGCGCAGCAGGATTTGCGCCCCACATAATTTGCGCCCCACAGGATGTGCAAGGACAGTTTTTTTATTAATTTGATTTAAAAAAAAAAATTGTAATCTGTTTTTAATATTATTATTATTTATGTGCGCAGCAGGATGTGCGCCGCAGGATGTGCGCCCCACAGAATTTGCGCCCCACAGGATGTGCAAGCACAGTTTTTTTATTAATTTGATTTAAATATTTTTTTGTAAAAATGTTTTAATATTATTTTTATTTATGTGCGCAGCAGGATGTGCGCCGCAGGATGTGCGCCCCACAGAATTTGCGCCCCACATAATTTGCGCCCCACAGGATGTGCAAGCACAGTTTTTTTATTAATTTGATTTAAATATATTTTATGTAAAAATGTTTTAATATTATTTTTATTTATGTGCGCAGCAGGATGTGCGCCGCAGGATGTGCGCCCCACATAATTTGCGCCCCACAGGATGTGCAAGCACAGTTTTTTTATAAATTTGATTTAAAAAAAAAAAATTGTAAATTTTTTTTATTTCATTTTTATTTATTTGCGCAGCAGGATGTGCGCTGCAGGATGTGCACCCCACATAATTTGCGCCCCACAGGATGTGCAAGCACAGTTTTTTTATTAATTTGTTTTAAATATTTTTTTTTGTAAAAATGTTTTAATATTATTTTTATTTATGTGCGCCGCAGGATGTGCGCCCCACATAATTTGCGCCCCACAGGATGTGCAAGGACAGTTTTTTTATTAATTTGACTTAAAAAAAAAAATTGTAATTTGTTTTTAATATTATTTTTATTCATGTGCGCAGCAGGATGTGCGCCCCACAGTTTGTGCAAGCACAGTTTTTTATTAATTTGATTTAAATATTTTTTTTTGTAGAAATGTTTTAATATTATTTTTATTTATGTGCGCAGCAGGATGTGCGCCGCAGGATGTGCGCCCCACATAATTTGCGCCCCACAGGATGTGCAAGGACAGTTTTTTTATTAATTTGATTTAAATATTTTTTTTGTAAAAATGTTTTAATATTATTTTTATTTATGTACGCATCAGGATGTGCGCCGCAGGATGTGCGCCCCACATAATTTGCGCCCCACAGGATGTGCAAGCACATTTTTTTTATTAATTTGATTTAAAAAAAAAAATTGTAAATTGTTTTTAATATTATTTTTATTTATGTGCGCAGCAGGATGTGCGCCGCAGGATGTGCGCCCCACAGAATTTGCGCCCCACAGGATGTGCAAGGACAGTTTTTTTATTAATTTGATTTAAAAAAAAAAATTGTAATCTGTTTTTAATATTATTTTTATTTATGTGCGCAGCAGGATGTGCGCCGCAGGATGTGCGCCCCACAGAATTTGCGCCCCACAGGATGTGCAAGCACAGTTTTTTTATTAATTTGATTTAAATATTTTTTTGTAAAAATGTTTTAATATTATTTTTATTTATGTGCGCAGCAGGATGTGCGCCGCAGGATGTGCGCCCCACAGAATTTGCGCCCCACATAATTTGCGCCCCACAGGATGTGCAAGCACAGTTTTTTTATTAATTTGATTTAAATATATTTTATGTAAAAATGTTTTAATATTATTTTTATTTATGTGCGCAGCAGGATGTGCGCCGCAGGATGTGCGCCCCACATAATTTGCGCCCCACAGGATGTGCAAGCACAGTTTTTTTATAAATTTGATTTAAAAAAAAAAAATTGTAAATTTTTTTTATTTCATTTTTATTTATTTGCGCAGCAGGATGTGCGCTGCAGGATGTGCGCCCCACATAATTTGCGCCCCACAGGATGTGCAAGGACAGTTTTTTTATTAATTTGATTTAAATATTTTTTTTGTAAAAATGTTTTAATATTATTTTTATTTATGTGCGCAGCAGGATGTGCGCCGCAGGATGTGCGCCCTACAGAATTTGCGCCCCACAGGATGTGCAAGGACAGTTTTTTTATTAATTTGATTTAAATATTTTTTTTGTAAAAATGTTTTAATATATAATTTTTATTCATGTGCGCAGCAGGATTTGCGCCCCACATAATTTGCGCCCCACAGGATGTGCAAGGACAGTTTTTTTATTAATTTGATTTAAATATTTTTTTTGTAAAAATGTTTTAATATTATTTTTATTTATGTGCGCAGCAGGATGTGCGCCGCAGGATGTGCGCCCTACAGAATTTGCGCCCCACAGGATGTGCAAGCACAGTTTTTTTATTAATTTGATTTAAATATTTTTTTTTGTAAAAATGTTTTAATATTATTTTTATTCATGTGCGCCCCACAGAATTTGCGCCCCACAGGATGTGCAAGGACAGTTTTTTTATTAATTTGAGGATGTGCGCCCCACAGAATTTGCGCCCCACAGGATGTGCAAGCACAGTTTTTTTATTAATTTGATTTAAATATATTTTTTTGTAAAAATGTTTTAATATTATTTTTATTTATGTGCGCAGCAGGATGTGCGCCGCAGGATGTGCGCCCCACAGGATGTGCAAGGACAGTTTTTTTATTAATTTGATTTTAAAAAAAAAATTGTAATTTGTTTTTAATATTTTTTTTATTTATGTGCGCAGCAGGATGTGCGCCGCAGGATGTGCGCCCCACAGAATTTGCGCCCCACAGGATGTGCAAGCACAGTTTTTTTATTAATTTGATTTAAATATTTTTTTTTGTAAAAATGTTTTAATATTATTTTTATTTATGTGCGCAGCAGGATGTGCGCCGCAGGATGTGCGCCCTACAGAATTTGCGCCCCACAGGATGTGCAAGGACAGTTTTTTTATTAATTTGATTTAAATATTTTTTTTGTAAAAATGTTTTAATAAATAATTTTTATTCATGTGCGCAGCAGGATTTGCGCCCCACATAATTTGCGCCCCACAGGATGTGCAAGGACAGTTTTTTTATTAATTTGATTTAAAAAAAAAAATTGTAATCTGTTTTTAATATTATTATTATTTATGTGCGCAGCAGGATGTGCGCCGCAGGATGTGCGCCCCACAGAATTTGCGCCCCACAGGATGTGCAAGCACAGTTTTTTTATTAATTTGATTTAAATATTTTTTTGTAAAAATGTTTTAATATTATTTTTATTTATGTGCGCAGCAGGATGTGCGCCGCAGGATGTGCGCCCCACAGAATTTGCGCCCCACATAATTTGCGCCCCACAGGATGTGCAAGCACAGTTTTTTTATTAATTTGATTTAAATATATTTTATGTAAAAATGTTTTAATATTATTTTTATTTATGTGCGCAGCAGGATGTGCGCCGCAGGATGTGCGCCCCACATAATTTGCGCCCCACAGGATGTGCAAGCACAGTTTTTTTATAAATTTGATTTAAAAAAAAAAAATTGTAAATTTTTTTTATTTCATTTTTATTTATTTGCGCAGCAGGATGTGCGCTGCAGGATGTGCACCCCACATAATTTGCGCCCCACAGGATGTGCAAGCACAGTTTTTTTATTAATTTGTTTTAAATATTTTTTTTTGTAAAAATGTTTTAATATTATTTTTATTTATGTGCGCCGCAGGATGTGCGCCCCACATAATTTGCGCCCCACAGGATGTGCAAGGACAGTTTTTTTATTAATTTGATTTAAATATTTTTTTTGTAAAAATGTTTTAATATTATTTTTATTTATGTACGCATCAGGATGTGCGCCGCAGGATGTGCGCCCCACATAATTTGCGCCCCACAGGATGTGCAAGCACATTTTTTTTATTAATTTGATTTAAAAAAAAAAAATTGTAAATTGTTTTTAATATTATTTTTATTTATGTGCGCAGCAGGATGTGCGCCGCAGGATGTGCGCCCCACAGAATTTGCGCCCCACAGGATGTGCAAGGACAGTTTTTTTATTAATTTGATTTAAAAAAAAAAATTGTAATCTGTTTTTAATATTATTTTTATTTATGTGCGCAGCAGGATGTGCGCCGCAGGATGTGCGCCCCACAGAATTTGCGCCCCACAGGATGTGCAAGCACAGTTTTTTTATTAATTTGATTTAAATATTTTTTTGTAAAAATGTTTTAATATTATTTTTATTTATGTGCGCAGCAGGATGTGCGCCGCAGGATGTGCGCCCCACAGAATTTGCGCCCCACATAATTTGCGCCCCACAGGATGTGCAAGCACAGTTTTTTTATTAATTTGATTTAAATATATTTTATGTAAAAATGTTTTAATATTATTTTTATTTATGTGCGCAGCAGGATGTGCGCCGCAGGATGTGCGCCCCACATAATTTGCGCCCCACAGGATGTGCAAGCACAGTTTTTTTATAAATTTGATTTAAAAAAAAAAAATTGTAAATTTTTTTTATTTCATTTTTATTTATTTGCGCAGCAGGATGTGCGCTGCAGGATGTGCGCCCCACATAATTTGCGCCCCACAGGATGTGCAAGCACAGTTTTTTTATTAATTTGATTTTAATATATTTTTTTGTAAAAATGTTTTAATATTATTTTTATTTATGTGCGCAGCAGGATGTGCGCCGCAGGATGTGCGCCCCACAGAATTTGCGCCCCACAGGATGTGCAAGCACAGTTTTTTTATTAATTTGATTTAAATATTTTTTTTGTAAAAATGTTTTAATATTATTTTTATTCATGTGCGCAGCAGGATGTGCGCCGCAGGATGTGCGCCCCACAGAATTTGCGCCCCACAGGATGTGCAAGCACAGTTTTTTTATTAATTTGATTTAAAAAAAAAAATTGTAATTTGTTTTTAATATTATTTTTATTTATGTGGGCAGCAGGATGTGCGCCGCAGGATGTGCGCCCCACAGAATTTGCTCCCCACAGGATGTGCAAGCACAGTTTTTTTATTAATTTGATTTAAATATTTTTTTTTGTAAAAATGTTTTAATATTATTTTTATTCATGTGCGCCCCACAGAATTTGCGCCCCACAGGATGTGCAAGGACAGTTTTTTTATTAATTTGATTTAAATATTTTTTTTGTAAAAATGTTTTAATATTATTTTTATTTATGTGCGCAGCAGGATGTGCGCCGCAGGATGTGCGCCCCACAGAATTTGCGCCCCACAGGATGTGCAAGGACAGTTTTTTTATTAATTTGAGGATGTGCGCCCCACAGAATTTGCGCCCCACAGGATGTGCAAGCACAGTTTTTTTATTAATTTGATTTAAATATTTTTTTTTGTAAAAATGTTTTAATATTATTTTTATTCATGTGCGCCCCACAGAATTTGCGCCCCACAGGATGTGCAAGGACAGTTTTTTTATTAATTTGATTTAAATATTTTTTTTGTAAAAATGTTTTAATATTATTTTTATTTATGTGCGCAGCAGGATGTGCGCCGCAGGATGTGCGCCCCACAGAATTTGCGCCCCACAGGATGTGCAAGCACAGTTTTTTTATTAATTTGATTTAAATATTTTTTTTGTAAAAATGTTTTAATATTATTTTTATTCATGTGCGCAGCAGGATGTGCGCCGCAGGATGTGCGCCCCACAGAATTTGCGCCCCACAGGATGTGCAAGCACAGTTTTTTTATTAATTTGATTTAAAAAAAAAAATTGTAATTTGTTTTTAATATTATTTTTATTTATGTGGGCAGCAGGATGTGCGCCGCAGGATGTGCGCCCCACAGAATTTGCGCCCCACAGGATGTGCAAGCACAGTTTTTTTATTAATTTGATTTAAATATTTTTTTTGTAAAAATGTTTTAATATTATTTTTATTCATGTGCGCCCCACAGAATTTGCGCCCCACAGGATGTGCAAGGACAGTTTTTTTATTAATTTGATTTAAATATTTTTTTTGTAAAAATGTTTTAATATTATTTTTATTTATGTGCGCAGCAGGATGTGCGCCGCAGGATGTGCGCCCCACAGAATTTGCGCCCCACAGGATGTGCAAGGACAGTTTTTTTATTAATTTGAGGATGTGCGCCCCACAGAATTTGCGCCCCACAGGATGTGCAAGCACAGTTTTTTTATTAATTTGATTTAAATATTTTTTTTTGTAAAAAAGTTTTAACATTATTTGTATTTATGTGCGCAGCAGGATGTGCGCCGCAGGATGTGCGCCCCACAGAATTTGCGCCCCACAGGATGTGCAAGCACAGTTTTTTTATTAATTTGATTTAAATATTTTTTTTTGTAAAAATGTTTTAATATTATTTTTATTCATGTGCGCCCCACAGAATTTGCGCCCCACAGGATGTGCAAGGACAGTTTTTTTATTAATTTGATTTAAATATTTTTTTTGTAAAAATGTTTTAATATTATTTTTATTTATGTGCGCAGCAGGATGTGCGCCGCAGGATGTGCGCCCCACAGAATTTGCGCCCCACAGGATGTGCAAGCACAGTTTTTTTATTAATTTGATTTAAATATTTTTTTTTGTAAAAATGTTTTAACATTATTTGTATTTATGTGCGCAGCAGGATGTGCGCCGCAGGATGTGCGCCCCACAGAATTTGCGCCCCACAGGATGTGCAAGCACAGTTTTTTTATTAATTTGATTTAAATATTTTTTTTTGTAAAAATGTTTTAACATTATTTGTATTTATGTGCGCCGCAGGATGTGCGCCCCACAGAATTTGCGCCCCACAGGATGTGCAAGCACAGTTTTTTTATTAATTTGATTTAAATATTTTTTTTGTAAAAATGTTTTAATATTATTTTTATTTATGTACGCATCAGGATGTGCGCCGCAGGATGTGCGCCCCACAGAATTTGCGCCCCACAGGATGTGCAAGGACAGTTTTTTTATTAATTTGATTTAAAAAAAAAAATTGTAATCTGTTTTTAATATTATTTTTATTTATGTGCGCAGCAGGATGTGCGCCGCAGGATGTGCGCCCCACAGAATTTGCGCCCCACAGGATGTGCAAGCACAGTTTTTTTATTAATTTGATTTAAATATTTTTTTGTAAAAATGTTTTAATATTATTTTTATTTATGTGCGCAGCAGGATGTGCGCCGCAGGATGTGCGCCCCACAGAATTTGCGCCCCACATAATTTGCGCCCCACAGGATGTGCAAGCACAGTTTTTTTATTAATTTGATTTAAATATATTTTATGTAAAAATGTTTTAATATTATTTTTATTTATGTGCGCAGCAGGATGTGCGCCGCAGGATGTGCGCCCCACATAATTTGCGCCCCACAGGATGTGCAAGCACAGTTTTTTTATAAATTTGATTTAAAAAAAAAAAATTGTAAATTTTTTTTATTTCATTTTTATTTATTTGCGCAGCAGGATGTGCGCTGCAGGATGTGCGCCCCACATAATTTGCGCCCCACAGGATGTGCAAGCACAGTTTTTTTATTAATTTGATTTTAATATATTTTTTTGTAAAAATGTTTTAATATTATTTTTATTTATGTGCGCAGCAGGATGTGCGCCGCAGGATGTGCGCCCCACAGAATTTGCGCCCCACAGGATGTGCAAGCACAGTTTTTTTATTAATTTGATTTAAATATTTTTTTTGTAAAAATGTTTTAATATTATTTTTATTCATGTGCGCAGCAGGATGTGCGCCGCAGGATGTGCGCCCCACAGAATTTGCGCCCCACAGGATGTGCAAGCACAGTTTTTTTATTAATTTGATTTAAAAAAAAAAATTGTAATTTGTTTTTAATATTATTTTTATTTATGTGGGCAGCAGGATGTGCGCCGCAGGATGTGCGCCCCACAGAATTTGCTCCCCACAGGATGTGCAAGCACAGTTTTTTTATTAATTTGATTTAAATATTTTTTTTTGTAAAAATGTTTTAATATTATTTTTATTCATGTGCGCCCCACAGAATTTGCGCCCTACAGGATGTGCAAGGACAGTTTTTTTATTAATTTGATTTAAATATTTTTTTTGTAAAAATGTTTTAATATTATTTTTATTTATGTGCGCAGCAGGATGTGCGCCGCAGGATGTGCGCCCCACAGAATTTGCGCCCCACAGGATGTGCAAGGACAGTTTTTTTATTAATTTGAGGATGTGCGCCCCACAGAATTTGCGCCCCACAGGATGTGCAAGGACAGTTTTTTTATTAATTTGAGGATGTGCGCCCCACAGAATTTGCGCCCCACAGGATGTGCAAGCACAGTTTTTTTATTAATTTGATTTAAATATTTTTTTTTGTAAAAAAGTTTTAACATTATTTGTATTTATGTGCGCAGCAGGATGTGCGCCGCAGGATGTGCGCCCCACAGAATTTGCGCCCCACAGGATGTGCAAGCACAGTTTTTTTATTCATTTGATTTAAATATTTTTTTTTGTAAAAATGTTTTAACATTATTTGTATTTATGTGCGCAGCAGGATGTTCGCCGCAGGATGTGCGCCCCACAGAATTTGCGCCCCACAGGATGTGCAAGCACAGTTTTTTTATTAATTTGATTTAAATATTTTTTTTTGTAAAAATGTTTTAACATTATTTGTATTTATGTGCGCCGCAGGATGTGCGCCCCACAGAATTTGCGCCCCACAGGATGTGCAAGCACAGTTTTTTTATTAATTTGATTTAAATATATTTTATGTAAAAATGTTTTAATATTATTTTTATTTATGTGCGCAGCAGGATGTGCGCCGCAGGATGTGCGCCCCACATAATTTGCGCCCCACAGGATGTGCAAGCACAGTTTTTTTATTAGTTATATTTAAATATTTTTTTTTGTAAAAATGTTTTAATATTATTTTTATTTATGTGCGCAGCAGGATGTGCGCCGCAGGATGTGCGCTCCGCAGAATTTGCGCCCCACAGGATGTGCAAGCACAGTTTTTTTATTAATTTGATTTAAATATTTTTTTTTGTAAAAATGTTTTAATATTATTTTTATTCATGTGCGCCCCACAGAATTTGCGCCCCACAGGATGTGCAAGGACAGTTTTTTTATTAATTTGATTTAAATATTTTTTTTGTAAAAATGTTTTAATATTATTTTTATTTATGTGCGCAGCAGGATGTGCGCCGCAGGATGTGCGCCCCACAGAATTTGCGCCCCACAGGATGTGCAAGGACAGTTTTTTTATTAATTTGATTTAAAAAAAAAAATTGTAATTTGTTTTTAATATTATTTTTATTTATGTGGGCAGCAGGATGTGCGCCGCAGGATGTGCGCCCCACAGAATTTGCGCCCCACAGGATGTGCAAGCACAGTTTTTTTATTAATTTGATTTAAATTTTTTTTTTTGTAAAAATGTTTTAATATTATTTTTATTCATGTGCGCCCCACAGAATTTGCGCCCCACAGGATGTGCAAGGACAGTTTTTTTATTAATTTGATTTAAATATTTTTTTTTTTTAAATGTTTTAATATTATTTTTATTTATGTGCGCAGCAGGATGTGCGCCACAGGATGTGCGCCCCACAGAATTTGCGCCCCACAGGATGTGCAAGGACAGTTTTTTTATTAATTTGAGGATGTGCGCCCCACAGAATTTGCGCCCCACAGGATGTGCAAGCACAGTTTTTTTATTAATTTGATTTAAATATTTTTTTTTGTAAAAAAGTTTTAACATTATTTGTATTTATGTGCGCAGCAGGATGTGCGCCGCAGGATGTGCGCCCCACAGAATTTGCGCCCCACAGGATGTGCAAGCACAGTTTTTTTATAAATTTGATTTAAAAAAAAAAAATTGTAAATTTTTTTTTATTTTATTTTTATTTATTTGCGCAGCAGGATGTGCGCTGCAGGATGTGCGCCCCACATAATTTGCGCCCCACAGGATGTGCAAGCACAGTTTTTTTATTAGTTATATTTAAATATTTTTTTTTGTAAAAATGTTTTAATATTATTTTTATTTATGTGCGCAGCAGGATGTGCGCCGCAGGATGTGCGCTCCGCAGAATTTGCGCCCCACAGGATGTGCAAGCACAGTTTTTTTATTAATTTGATTTAAATATTTTTTTTTGTAAAAATGTTTTAATATTATTTTTATTCATGTGCGCCCCACAGAATTTGCGCCCCACAGGATGTGCAAGGACAGTTTTTTTATTAATTTGATTTAAATATTTTTTTTGTAAAAATGTTTTAATATTATTTTTATTTATGTGCGCAGCAGGATGTGCGCCGCAGGATGTGCGCCCCACAGAATTTGCGCCCCACAGGATGTGCAAGGACAGTTTTTTTATTAATTTGAGGATGTGCGCCCCACAGAATTTGCGCCCCACAGGATGTGCAAGCACAGTTTTTTTATTAATTTGATTTAAATATTTTTTTTTGTAAAAATGTTTTAACATTATTTGTATTTATGTGCGCAGCAGGATGTGCGCCGCAGGATGTGCGCCCCACAGAATTTGCGCCCCACAGGATGTGCAAGCACAGTTTTTTTATTAATTTGATTTAAATATTTTTTTTGTAAAAATGTTTTAATATTATTTTTATTTATGTGCACAGCAGGATGTGCGCCGCAGGATGTGCGCCCCACAGAATTTGCGCCCCACAGGATGTGCAAGGACAGTTTTTTTATTAATTTGATTTAAAAAAAAAAATTGTAATTTGTTTTTAATATTATTTTTATTTATGTGGGCAGCAGGATGTGCGCCGCAGGATGTGCGCCCCACAGAATTTGCGCCCCACAGAATTTGCAAGGACAGTTTTTTTATTAATTTGATTTAAAAAAAAAAACTTGTAAATTTGTTTCAATATTATTTTTATTTATATGCGCAGCAGAATGTGTGCCGCAGGATGTGCGCCCCACAGAATTTGCGCCCCACAGGATGTGCAAGCACAGTTTTTGTATTAATTTGATTTAAAAAAAAAAATTGTAATTTGTTTTTAGTATTATTTTTATTCATGTGCGCAGCAGGATGTGCGCCGCAGGATGTGCACCCCACAGAATTTGCGCCCCACAGGATGTGCAAGCACAGTTTTTTAATTTATTTGATTTAAATATATTTTTTTGTAAAAATGTTTTAATATTATTTTTATTTATGTGCGCAGCAGGATGTGGTCCGCAGGATGTGCGCCCCACATAATTTGCGCCCCACAGGATGTGCAAGGACAGTTTTTTTATTAATTTGATTTAAAAAAAAAAATTGTAATTTGTTTTTAATATTATTTTTATTTATGTGCGCAGCAGGATGTGCGCCGCAGGATGTGCGCCCCACAGAATTTGCGCCCCACAGGATGTGCAAGCACAGTTTGTTTATTAATTTGATTTAAAAAAAAAAAATTGTAAATTGTTTTTAATATTATTTTTATTTATGTGCGCAGCAGGATGTGCGCCGCAGGATGTGCGCCCCACAGGATGTGCAAGGACAGTTTTTTTATTAATTTGATTTAAAAAAAAAAATTGTAATTTGTTTTTATTATTATTTTTATTTATGTGCGCAGCAGGATGTGCGCCGCAGGATGTGCGCCCCACAGAATTTGCGCCCCACAGGATGTGCAAGGACAGTTTTTTTATTAATTTGATTTAAAAAAAAAATTGTAATTTGTTTTTAATATTATTTTTATTTATGTGCGCAGCAGGATGTGCACCGCAGGATGTGCGCCCTACAGAATTGGCGCCCCACAGGATGTGCAAGCACAGTTTTTTTATTAATTTGATTTAAATATTTTTTTTTGTAAAAATGTTTTATTTTATTTTTATTTATGTGCGCAGCAGGATGTGCGCCGCAGGATGTGCGCCCCACAGAATTTGCGCCCCACAGGATGTGCAAGGACAGTTTTTTTATTAATTTGATTTAAATATTTTTTTTGTAAAAATGCTTTAATATTATTTTTATTTATGTGCGCAGCAGGATGTGCGCCGCAGGATGTGTGCCCCACAGAATTTGCGCCCCACAGGATGTGCAAGCACAGTTTTTTTATTAATTTGATTTAAAAAAAAAAAATTGTAAATTGTTTTTAATATTATTTTTATTCATGTGCGCAGCAGGATGTGCGCCGCAGGATGTGCGCCCCACAGAATTTGCGCCCCACAGGATGTGCAAGCACAGTTTTTTTATTAATTTGATTTAAAAAAAAAAAATTGTAAATTGTTTTTAATATTATTTTTATTCATGTGCGCAGCAGGATGTGCGCCGCAGGATGTGCGCCCCACAGAATTTGCGCCCCACAGGATGTGCAAGGACAGTTTTTTTATTAATTTGATTGAAAAAAAAAAATTGTAATTTGTTTTTAATATTACTTTTATTTATGTGCGCAGCAGGATGTGCGCCCCACAGAATTTGCGCCCCACAGGATGTGCAAGCACAGTTTTTTTATTAATTTGATTTAAAAAAAAAAAATTGTAAATTGTTTTTAATATTATTTTTATTTATGTGCGCAGCAGGATGTGCGCCCCACAGAATTTGTGCCCCACAGGATGTGCAAGGACAGTTTTTTTATTAATTTGATTTTAAAAAAAAAATTGTAATTTGTTTTTAGTATTATTTTTATTCATGTGCGCAGCAGGATGTGCGCCGCAGGATGTGCAAGCACAGTTTTTTTATTAATTTGATTTAAAAAAAAAAATTGTAATTTGTTTTTAATATTATTTTTATTTATGTGCGCAGCAGGATGTGCGCCCCACAGAATTTGCGCCCCACAGGATGTGCAAGCACAGTTTTTTTATTAATTTGATTTAAAAAAAAAAAATTGTAAATTGTTTTTAATATTATTTTTATTTATGTGCGCAGCAGGATGTGCGCCGCAGGATGTGCGCCCCACAGAATTTGTGCCCCACAGGATGTGCAAGGACAGTTTTTTTATTAATTTGATTGAAAAAAAAAAATTGTAATTTGTTTTTAATATTATTTTTATTTATGTGCGCAGCAGGATGTGCGCCCCACAGAATTTGCGCCCCACAGGATTTGCAAGCACAGTTTTTTAATTAATTTGATTTAAAAAAAAAAATTGTAAATTGTTTTTAATATTATTTTTATTTATGTGCGCAGCAGGATGTGGTCCGCAGGATGTGCGCCCCACAGAATTTGCGCCCCACAGGATGTGCAAGCACAGTTTTTTTATTAATTTGATTTAAATATTTTTTTTGTAAAAATGTTTTAATATTATTTTTATTTATGTGCGCAGCAGGATGTGCGCCCCACAGAATTTGCGCCCCACAGGATGTGCAAGCACAGTTTTTTTATTAATTTGATTTAAATATTTTTTTTGTAAAAATGTTTTAATATTATTTTTATTTATGTGCGCAGCAGGATGTGCGCCGCAGGATGTGCGCCCCACAGAATTTGCGCCCCACAGGATGTGCAAGCACAGTTTTTTTATTAATTTGATTTAAAAAAAAAAAATTGTAAATTGTTTTTAATATTATTTTTATTCATGTGCGCAGCAGGATGTGCGCCGCAGGATGTGCGCCCCACAGAATTTGCGCCCCACAGGATGTGCAAGGACAGTTTTTTTATTAATTTGATTGAAAAAAAAAATTGTAATTTGTTTTTAATATTACTTTTATTTATGTGCGCAGCAGGATGTGCGCCCCACAGAATTTGCGCCCCATAGGATGTGCAAGCACAGTTTTTTTATTAATTTGATTTAAATATATTTTTTTGTAAAAATGTTTTAATATTATTTTTATTCATGTGCACAGCAGGATGTGCGCCGCAGGATGTGCGCCCCACAGAATTTGCGCCCCACAGGATGTGCAAGCACAGTTTTTTTATTAATTTGATTTAAATATTTTTTTTGTAAAAATGTTTTAATATTATTTTTATTTATGCGCGCAGCAGGATGTGCGCCGCAGGATGTGCGCCCCACAGGATGTGCAAGGACAGTTTTTTTATTAATTTGATTTAAAAAAAAAATTGTAATTTGTTTTTAATATTATTTTTATTTATGTGTGCAGCAGGATGTGCGCCCCACAGAATTTGCGCCCCACAGGATGTGCAAGCACAGTTTTTTAATTAATTTGATTTAAAAAAAAAAATTGTAAATTGTTTTTAATATTATTTTTATTTATGTGCGCAGCAGGATGTGGTCCGCAGGATGTGCGCCCCACAGAATTTGCGCCCCACAGGATGTGCAAGCACAGTTTTTTTATTAATTTGATTTAAATATTTTTTTTTGTAAAAATGTTTTAATATTATTTTTATTCATGTGCGCAGCAGGATGTAAACCGCAGGATGTGCGCCCCACAGAATTTGCGCCCCACAGGATGTGCAAGCACAGTTTTTTTATTAATTTGATTTAAAAAAAAAAAATTGTAATTTGTTTTTAATATTATTTTTATTTATGTGCGCAGCAGGATGTGCGCCCCACAGAATTTGCGCCCCACAGGATGTGCAAGCACAGTTCTTTTATTAATTTGATTTAAAAAAAAAAATTTGTAATTTGTTTTTAATATTATTTTTATTTATGTGCGCAGCAGGATGTGCGCCCCACAGAATTTGCGCCCCACAGGATTTGCAAGCACAGTTTTTTTATTAATTTGATTTAAAAAAAAAAATTTTAATTTGTTTTTAATATTTTTTTTATTTATGTGCGCAGCAGGATGTGCGCCCCAGGATGTGCGCCCCACAGAATTTGCGCCCCACAGGATGTGCATGGACAGTTTTTTTATTAATTTGATTTAAAAAAAAAAAATTGTAATTTGTTTTTAATATTATTTTTATTTATGTGCGCAGCAGGATGTGCGCCGCAGGATGTGCGCTCCACAGAATTTGCGCCCCACAGGATGTGCAAGCACAATTTTTTTATTAATTTGATTTAAATATTTTTTTTTGTAAAAATGTTTTAATATTATTTTTATTTATGTGCGCAGCAGGATGTGCGCCGCAGGATGTGCAAGCACAGTTTTTTTATTAATTTGATTTAAAAAAAAAAATTGTAATTTGTTTTTAATATTATTTTTATTTATGTGCGCAGCAGGATGTGCGCCCCACAGAATTTGCGCCCCACAGGATGTGCAAGCACAGTTTTTTTATTAATTTGATTTAAAAAAAAAAAATTGTAAATTGTTTTTAATATTATTTTTATTTATGTGCGCAGCAGGATGTGCGCCGCAGGATGTGCGCCCCACAGGATGTGCAAGCACAGTTTTTTTATTAATTTGATTTAAATATTTTTTTTTGTAAAAATGTTTTAATATTATTTTTATTCATGTGCGCAGCAGGATGTAAACCGCAGGATGTGCGCCCCACAGAATTTGCGCCCCACAGGATGTGCAAGCACAGTTTTTTTATTAATTTGATTTAAAAAAAAAAAATTGTAATTTGTTTTTAATATTATTTTTATTTATGTGCGCAGCAGGATGTGCGCCCCACAGAATTTGCGCCCCACAGGATGTGCAAGGACAGTTTTTTTATTAATTTGATTTAAAAAAAAAAATTGTAATTTGTTTTTAGTATTATTATTATTCATGTGCGCAGCAGGATGTGCGCCGCAGGATGTGCACCCCACAGAATTTGCGCCCCACAGGATGTGCAAGGACAGTTTTTTTATTAATTTGATTTAAATATTTTTTTTGTAAAAATGTTTTAATATTATTTTTATTTATGTGCGCAGCAGGATGTGCGCCGCAGGATGTGCGCCCCACAGAATTTGCGCCCCACAGGATGTGCATGGACAGTTTTTTTATTAATTTGATTTAAAAAAAAAAATTGTAATATGTTTTTAATATTATTTTTATTAATGTGCGCAGCTGGATGTGCGCCCCACAGAATTTGCGCCCCACAGGATGTGCAACCACAGTTTTTTTATTAATTTGATTTAAAAAAAAAAAATTGTAATTTGTTTTTAATATTATTTTTATTTATGTGCGCAGCAGGATGTGCGCTGCAGGATGTGCGCCTTACATAATTTGCGCCCCACAGGAAGTGCAAGCACATTTTTTTATTAATTTGATTTAAATATTTTTTTTTGTAAAAATGTTTTAATATTATTTTTATTTATTTGCGCAGCAGGATGTGTGCCGCAGGATGTGCGCCCCACAGAATTTGGGCCCCACAGGATGTGCAAGGACAGTTTTTTTATTAATTTGATTTAAAAAAAAAAATTGTAATTTGTTTTTAATATTATTTGTATTTATGTGCGCAGCAGGATGTGCGCCCCACAGAATTTGCGCCCCACAGGATGTGCAAGCACAGTTTTTTTATTAATTTGATTTAAAAAAAATAAATTGTAAATTGTTTTTAATATTATTTTTATTTATGTGCGCAGCAGGATGTGCGCCCCACAGAATTTGCGCCCCACAGGATGTGCAAGGACAGTTTTTTTATTAATTTGATTGAAAAAAAAAAATTGTAATTTGTTTTTAATATTATTTTTATTTATGTGCGCAGCAGGATGTGCGCCCCACAGAATTTGCGCCCCACAGGATGTGCAAGCACAGTTTTTTTATTAATTTGATTTAAAAAAAAAAATTGTAATTTGTTTTTAGTATTATTTTTATTCATGTGCGCAGCAGGATGTGCGCCGCAGGATGTGCACCCCACAGAATTTGCGCCCCACAGGATGTGCAAGCACAGTTTTTTTATTTATTTGATTTAAATATATTTTTTTGTAAAAATGTTTTAATATTATTTTTATTCATGTGCACAGCAGGATGTGCGCCGCAGGATGTGCGCCCCACAGAATTTGCGCCCCACAGGATGTGCAAGCACAGTTTTTTTATTAATTTGATTTAAAAAAAGAAAATTGTAAAAAAATTATAATATTATTTTTATTAATGTGCGCAGCTGGATGTGCGCTGCAGGATGTGCGCCCCACAGAATTTGCTCCCCACAGGATGTGCAAGCAGTTTTTTTATTAATTTGATTTAAATATTTTTTTTTGTAAAAATGTTTTAATATTATTTTTATTTCAAGTGCGCAGCAGGATGTGCGCTGCAGGATGTGCGCCCCACATAATTTGCTCCCCACAGGATGTGCAAGCAGTTTTTTCATTAATTTGATTTAAATATTTTTTTTTGTAAAAATGTTTTAATATTATTTTTATTTATGTGCGCAGCAGGATGTGCGCCGCAGGATGTGCGCCCCACAGAATTTGCGCCCCACAGGATGTGCAAGCACAGTTTTTTTGTTAATTTGATTTAAAAAAAAAAATTGTAAATTGTTTTTAATATTATTTTTATTTATTTGCGCAGCAGGATGTGCGCTGGTGGATGTGCGCCCCACATCATTTGCGCCCCACAGGATGTGCAAGCACATTTTTTTTATTAATTTGATTTAAAAAATTTTTTTGTAAAAATGTTTTAATATTATTTTTATTTATGTGCGCAGCAGGATGTGCGCCGCAGGATGTGCGCCCCACAGAATTTGCGCCCCACAGAATTTGCGCCCAACAGGATGTGCAAGCACAGTTTTTTTATTAATTTGATTTAAAAAAAAAAATTGTAATCTGTTTTTAATATTTTTTTTATTTATGTGCGCAGCAGGATGTGCGCCGCAGGATGTGCGCCCCACAGAATTTGCGCCCCACAGGATGTGCAAGGACAGTTTTTTTATTAATTTGATTTAAATATTTTTTTTTGTAAAAATGTTTTAACATTATTTTTATTTATATGCGCAGCAGGATGTGCGCCGCAGGATGTGCGCCCCACATAATTTGCGCCCCACAGGATCTGCAAGCACAGTTTTTTTATTAATTTGATTTAAATATTTTTTTTTGTAAAAATGTTTTAATATTATTTTTATTCATGTGCGCCCCACAGAATTTGCGCCCCACAGGATGTGCAAGGACAGTTTTTTTATTAATTTGATTTAAAAAAAAAAATTGTAATTTGTTTTTAATATTATTTTTATTTATGTGCGCAGCAGGATGTGCGCCGCCGGATGTGCGCCCCACAGAATTTGCGCCCCACAGGGTGTGCAAGCACAGTTTTTTTATTAATTTGATTTAAATATATTTTTTTGTAAAAATGTTTTAATATTATTTTTATTCATGTGCACAGCAGGATGTGCGCCGCAGGATGTGCGCCCCACAGAATTTGCTCCCCACAGGATGTGCAAGCACAGTTTTTTTATTAATTTGATTTAAATATTTTTTTTTGTAAAAATGTTTTAACATTATTTTTATTTATATGCGCAGCAGGATGTGCGCCAAAGGATGTGCGCCCCACAGAATTTGCGCCCCACAGGATGTGCAAGGACAGTTTTTTTATTAATTTGATTTAAATATTTTTTTTGTAAAAATGTTTTAATATTATTTTTATTTATGTGCGCAGCAGGATGTGCGCCGCAGGATGTGCGCCCCACAGAATTTGCGCCCCACATAATTTGCGCCCCACAGGATCTGCAAGCACAGTTTTTTTATTAATTTGATTTAAATATTTTTTTTTGTAAAAATGTTTTAATATTATTTTTATTCATGTGCGCCCCACAGAATTTGCGCCCCACAGGATGTGCAAGGACAGTTTTTTTATTAATTTGATTTAAAAAAAAAAATTGTAATTTGTTTTTAATATTATTTTTATTTATGTGCACAGCAGGATGTGCGCCGCAGGATGTGCGCCCCACAGAATTTGCGCCCCACAGGATGTGCATGGACAGTTTTTTTATTAATTTGATTTTAAAAAAAAAACTTGTAAATTTGTTTCAATATTATTTTTATTTATATGCGCAGCAGGATGTGTGCCGCAGGATGTGCGCCCCACAGAATTTGCGCCCCACAGGATGTGCAAGCACAGTTTTTTTATTAATTTGATTGAAAAAAAAAAATTGTAATTTGTTTTTAATATTGTTTTTATTTATGTGCACAGCAGGATGTGCGCCCCACAGAATTTGCGCCCCACAGGATGTGCAAGCACAGTTTTTTTATTAATTTGATTTAAATACATTTTTTTGTAAAAATGTTTTAATATTATTTGTATTCATGTGCGCCCCACAGAATTTGCGCCCCACAGGATGTGCAAGGACAGTTTTTTTATTAATTTGATTTAAATATTTTTTTTGTAAAAATGTTTTAATATTATTTTTATTTATGTGCGCAGCAGGATGTGCGCCGCAGGATGTGCGCCCCACAGAATTTGCTCCCCACAGGATGTGCAAGCACAGTTTTTTTATTAATTTGATTTAAATATTTTTTTTTGTAAAAATGTTTTAACATTATTTGTATTTATGTGCGCAGCAGGATGTGCGCCGCAGGATGTGCGCCCCACAGAATTTGCGCCCCACAGGATGTGCAAGCACAGTTTTTTTATTAATTTGATTTAAATATTTTTTTTTGTAAAAATGTTTTAATATTATTTGTATTCATGTGCGCCCCACATAATTTGCGCCCCACAGGATGTGCAAGCACAGTTTTTTTATTAATTTGATTTAAAAAAAAAAATTGTAATTTGTTTTTAGTATTATTTTTATTTATGTGCGCAGCAGGATGTGCGCCGCAGGATGTGCGCCCCACAGAATTTGCGCCCCACAGAATTTGCGCCCAACAGGATGTGCAAGCACAGTTTTTTTATTAATTTGATTTAAATATTTTTTTTTGTAAAAATGTTTTAATATTATTTTTATTCATGTGCGCCCCACATAATTTGCGCCCCACAGGATGTGCAAGCACAGTTTTTTTATTAATTTGATTTAAAAAAAAAAATTGTAATCTGTTTTTAATATTATTTTTATTTATGTGCGCAGCAGGATGTGCGCCGCAGGATGTGCGCCCCACAGAATTTGCTCCCCACAGGATGTGCAAGCACAGTTTTTTTATTAATTTGATTTAAATATTTTTTTTTGTAAAAATGTTTTAACATTATTTGTATTTATGTGCGCAGCAGGATGTGCGCCGCAGGATGTGCGCCCCACAGAATTTGCGCCCCACAGGATGTGCAAGCACAGTTTTTTTATTAATTTGATTTAAATATTTTTTTTTGTAAAAATGTTTTAATATTATTTGTATTCATGTGCGCCCCACAGAATTTGCGCCCCACAGGATGTGCAAGGACAGTTTTTTTATTAATTTGATTTAAATATTTTTTTTGTAAAAATGTTTTAATATTATTTTTATTTATGTGCGCAGCAGGATGTGCGCCGCAGGATGTGCGCCCCACAGAATTTGCGCCCCACAGAATTTGCGCCCAACAGGATGTGCAAGCACAGTTTTTTTATTAATTTGATTTAAATATTTTTTTTTGTAAAAATGTTTTAATATTATTTTTATTCATGTGCGCCCCACAGAATTTGCGCCCCACAGGATGTGCAAGGACAGTTTTTTTATTAATTTGATTTAAAAAAAAAAATTGTAATTTGTTTTTAATATTATTTTTATTTATGTGCGCAGCAGGATGTGCGCCACAGGATGTGCAAGGACAGTTTTTTTATTAATTTGATTTAAAAAAAAAAATTGTAATCTGTTTTTAATATTTTTTTTATTTATGTGCGCAGCAGGATGTGCGCCGCAGGATGTGCGCCCCACAGAATTTGCGCCCCACAGGATGTGCATGGACAGTTTTTTTGTTAATTTGATTTAAAAAAAAAAAATTGTAATTTGTTTTTAATATTATTTTTATTTATGTGCGCAGCAGGATGTGCGCTCCACAGAATTTGCGCCCCACAGGATGTGCAAGCACAGTTTTTTTATTAATTTGATTTAAATATTTTTTTTTGTAAAAATGTTTTAATATTATTTTTATTTATGTGCGCAGCAGGATGTGTGCCGCAGGATGTGCGCCCCACAGAATTTGCGCCCCACAGGATGTGCAAGCACAGTTTTTTTATTAATTTGATTTAAATATATTTTTTTGTAAAAATGTTTTAATATTATTTTTATTCATGTGCACAGCAGGATGTGCGCCGCATGATGTGCGCCCCACAGAATTTGCGCCCCACAGGATGTGCAAGCACAGTTTTTTTATTAATTTGATTTAAATATTTTTTTTTGTAAAAATGTTTTAACATTATTTGTATTTATGTGCACAGCAGGATGTGCGCCGCAGGATGTGCGCCCCACAGAATTTGCGCCCCACAGGATGTGCAAGGACAGTTTTTTTATTAATTTGATTGAAAAAAAAAAATTGTCATTTGTTTTTAATATAATTTTTATTTATGTGCGCAGCAGGATGTGCGCCCCACAGAATTTGCGCCCCACAGGATGTGCAAGCACAGTTTTTTTATTAATTTGATTTAAAAAAAAAAATTGTAATCTGTTTTTAATATTATTTTTATTTATGTGCGCAGCAGGATGTGCGCCGCAGGATGTGCGCCCCACAGAATTTGCTCCCCACAGGATGTGCAAGCACAGTTTTTTTATTAATTTGATTTAAATATTTTTTTTTGTAAAAATGTTTTAACATTATTTTTATTTATATGCGCAGCAGGATGTGCGCCGCAGGATTTGCGCCCCACAGAATTTGCGCCCCACAAAATGTGCAAGCACAGTTTTTTTATTAATTTTATTTAAAAAAAAAAAATGTAATTTGTTTTTAATATTATTTTTATTCATGTGCGCAGCAGGATGTGCGCCGCAGGATGTGCGCCCCACAGAATTTGCGCCCCACAGGATGTGCAAGGACAGTTTTTTTATTAATTTGATTTAAATATTTTTTTTGTAAAAATGTTTTAATATTATTTTTATTTATGTGCGCAGCAGGATGTGCGCCGCAGGATGTGCGCCCCACAGAATTTGCGCCCCACAGAATTTGCGCCCAACAGGATGTGCAAGGACAGTTTTTTTATTAATTTGATTTAAAAAAAAAAATTGTAATTTGTTTTTAATATTATTTTTATTTATGTGCGCAGCAGGATGTGCGCCGCAGGATGTGCGCCCCACAGACTTTGCTCCCCACAGGATGTGCAAGCACAGTTTTTTTATTAATTTGATTTAAATATTTTTTTTTGTAAAAATGTTTTAACATTATTTTTATTTATATGCGCAGCAGGATGTGCGCCGCAGGATTTGCGCCCCACATAATTTGCGCCCCACAGGATGTGCAAGCACACTTTTTTTATTAATTTGATTTAAAAAAAAAAATTGTAATCTGTTTTTAATATTATTTTTATTTATGTGCGCAGCAGGATGTGCGCCGCAGGATGTGCGCCCCACAGAATTTGCGCCCCACAGAATTTGCGCCCAACAGGATGTGCAAGCACAGTTTTTTTATTAATTTGATTTAAATATTTTTTTTTGTAAAAATGTTTTAATATTATTTTTATTCATGTGCGCCCCACAGAATTTGCGCCCCACAGGATGTGCAAGGACAGTTTTTTTATTAATTTGATTTAAAAAAAAAATTGTAATTTGTTTTTAATATTATTTTTATTTATGTGCGCAGCAGGATGTGCGCCACAGGATGTGCAAGGACAGTTTTTTTATTAATTTGATTTAAAAAAAAAAATTGTAATCTGTTTTTATTATTTTTTTTATTTATGTGCGCAGCAGGATGTGCGCCGCAGGATGTGCGCCCCACAGAATTTGCGCCCCACAGGATGTGCATGGACAGTTTTTTTGTTAATTTGATTTAAAAAAAAAAAATTGTAATTTGTTTTTAATATTATTTTTATTTATGTGCGCAGCAGGATGTGCGCCGCAGGATGTGCGCTCCACAGAATTTGCGCCCCACAGGATGTGCAAGCACAGTTTTTTTATTAATTTGATTTAAATATTTTTTTTTGTAAAAATGTTTTAATATTATTTTTATTTATGTGCGCAGCAGGATGTGTGCCGCAGGATGTGCGCCCCACAGAATTTGCGCCCCACAGGATGTGCAAGCACAGTTTTTTTATTAATTTGATTTAAATATATTTTTTTGTAAAAATGTTTTAATATTATTTGTATTTATGTGCACAGCAGGATGTGCGCCGCAGGATGTGCGCCCCACAGAATTTGCGCCCCACAGGATGTGCAAGGACAGTTTTTTTATTAATTTGATTGAAAAAAAAAAATTGTCATTTGTTTTTAACATTATTTTTATTTATATGCGCAGCAGGATGTGCGCCCCACAGAATTTGCGCCCCACAGAATTTGCGCCCCACAGAATGTGCAAGCACAGTTTTTTTATTAATTTTATTTAAAAAAAAAAAATGTAATTTGTTTTTAATTTTATTTTTATTCATGTGCGCAGCAGGATGTGCGCCGCAGGATGTGCGCCCCACAGAATTTGCGCCCCACAGGATGTGCAAGGACAGTTTTTTTATTAATTTGATTTAAATATTTTTTTTGTAAAAATGTTTTAATATTATTTTTATTTATGTGCGCAGCAGGATGTGCGCCGCAGGATGTGCGCCCCACAGAATTTGCGCCCCACATAATTTGCGCCCCACAGGATGTGCAAGCACAGTTTTTTTATTGATTTGATTTAAATATTTTTTTTTGTAAAAATGTTTTAATATTATTTTTATTCATGTGCGCCCCACAGAATTTGCGCCCCACAGGATGTGCAAGGACAGTTTTTTTATTAATTTGATTTAAATATATTTTTTTGTAAAAATGTTTTAATATTATTTTTATTCATGTGCACAGCAGGATGTGCGCAACAGGATGTGCGCCCCACATAATTAACGCCCCACAGGATGTGCAAGAACAGTTTTTTTATTAATTTGATTTAAAAAAAAAAATTGTAATTTGTTTTTAATATTATTTTTATTTATGTGCGCAGCAGGATGTGCGCCCCACAGAATTTGCGCCCCACAGGATGTGCAAGCACAGTTTTTTTATTAATTTGATTTAAATATATTTTTTTGTAAAAATGTTTTAATATTATTTTTATTCATGTGCACAGCAGGATGTGCGCAACAGGATGTGCGCCCCACATAATTTGCGCCCCACAGGATGTGCAAGCACAGTTTTTTTATTAATTTGATTTAAAAAAAAAATTGTAAATTGTTTTTAATATTATTTTTATTTATGTGCGCCCCACAGAATTTGCGCCCCACAGGATGTGCAAGGACAGTTTTTTTATTAATTTGATTTAAATATTTTTTTTGTAAAAATGTTTTAATATTATTTTTATTTATGTGCGCAGGAGGATGTGCGCCGCAGGATGTGCGCCCCACATAATTTGCGCCCCACAGGATGTGCAAGCACACTTTTTTTATTAATTTGATTTAAAAAAAAAAATTGTAATCTGTTTTTAATATTATTTTTATTTATGTGCGCAGCAGGATGTGCGCCGCAGGATGTGCGCCCCACAGAATTTGCGCCCCACAGGATGTGCAAGGATAGTTTTTTTATTAATTTGATTTAAATATTTTTTTTGTAAAAATGTTTTAATATTATTTTTATTTATGTGCGCAGCAGGATGTGCGCCGCAGGATGTGCGCCCCACAGAATTTGCGCCCCACATAATTTGCGCCCCACGGGATGTGCAAGCACAATTTTTTTGTTAATTTGATTTAAATATTTTTTTTTTGTAAAAATGTTTTAATATTATTTTTATTCATGTGCGCCCCACAGAATTTGCGCCCCACAGGATGTGCAAGCACAGTTTTTTTATTAATTTGATTTAAATATTTTTTTTGTAAAAATGTTTTAATATTATTTTTATTTATGTGCGCAGCAGGATGTGCGCCGCAGGATGTGCGCCCCACAGAATTTGCGAGCCACAGGATGTGCAAGGACAGTTTTTTTATTAATTTGATTGAAAAAAAAAAATTGTCATTTGTTTTTAATATTATTTTTATTCATGTGCGCAGCAGGATGTGCGCCCCACAGAATTTGCGCCCCACAGGATGTGCAAGCACAGTTTTTTTATTAATTTGATTTAAAAAAAAAAAATTGTAATTTGTTTTTAATATTATTTTTATTTATGTGCGCAGCAGGATGTGCGCCGCAGGATGTGCGCCCCACAGAATTTGCGCCCCACAGGATGTGCAAGCACAGTTTTTTTATTTATTTGATTTAAATATATTTTTTTGTAAAAATGTTTTAATATTATTTTTATTCATCTGCACAGCAGGATGTGCGCCGCAGGATGTGCGCCCCACAGAATTTGCGCCCCACAGGATGTGCAAGCACAGTTTTTTTATTAATTTGATTTAAATATTTTTTTTATAAAAATGTTTTAATATTATTTTTATTTATGTGCGCAGCAGGATGTGCGCCGCAGGATGTGCGCCCCACAGAATTTGCGCCCCACAGGATGTGCAAGCACAGTTTTTTTATTAATTTGATTTAAATATTTTTTTTTGAAAAAATGTTTTAATATTATTTTTATTCATGTGCGCCCCACAGAATTTGCGCCCCACAGGATGTGCAAGCACAGTTTTTTTATTAATTTGATTTAAATATTTTTTTTTGTAAAAATGTTTTAACATTATTTTTATTTATATGCGCAGCAGGATGTGCGCCGCAGGATTTGCGCCCCACAGAATTTGCGCCCCACAGAATGTGCAAGCACAGTTTTTTTATTAATTTTATTTAAAAAAAAAAAATGTAATTTGTTTTTAATATTATTTTTATTCATGTGCGCAGCAGGATGTGCGCCGCAGGATGTGCGCCCCACAGGATGTGCAAGGACAGTTTTTTTTTTTAATTTGATTTTAAAAAAAAAAATGTAATAAGTTTTTAATATTATTTTTATTCATGTGCGCAGCAGGATGTGCATAGCAGAATTTTCGCCCCACATAATTTGCGCCCCACAGGATGTGCAAGCACAGTTTTTTTATTAATTTGATTTAAATATTTTTTTTTGTAAAAATGTTTTAATATTATTTTTATTTATGTGCGCAGCAGGATGTGCGCCGCAGGATGTGCGCCCCACAGAATTTGCGCCCCACAGGATGTGCAAGCACAGTTTTTTTATTAATTTGATTTAAATATATTTTTTTGTAAAAATGTTTTAATATTATTTTTATTTATGTGCGCAGCAGGATGTGCGCCGCAGGATGTGCGCCCCACAGGATGTGCAAGGACAGTTTTTTTATTAATTTGATTTTAAAAAAAAAATTGTAATTTGTTTTTAATATTTTTTTTATTTATGTGCGCAGCAGGATGTGCGCCGCAGGATGTGCGCCCCACAGAATTTGCGCCCCACAGGATGTGCAAGGACAGTTTTTTTATTAATTTGATTTAAATATTTTTTTTGTAAAAATGTTTTAATATATAATTTTTATTCATGTGCGCAGCAGGATTTGCGCCCCACATAATTTGCGCCCCACAGGATGTGCAAGGACAGTTTTTTTATTAATTTGATTTAAAAAAAAAAATTGTAATCTGTTTTTAATATTATTATTATTTATGTGTGCAGCAGGATGTGCGCCGCAGGATGTGCGCCCCACAGAATTTGCGCCCCACAGGATGTGCAAGCACAGTTTTTTTATTAATTTGATTTAAATATTTTTTTGTAAAAATGTTTTAATATTATTTTTATTTATGTGCGCAGCAGGATGTGCGCCGCAGGATGTGCGCCCCACATAATTTGCGCCCCACAGGATGTGCAAGCACAGTTTTTTTATAAATTTGATTTTAATATATTTTTTTGTAAAAATGTTTTAATATTATTTTTATTTATGTGCGCAGCAGGATGTGCGCCGCAGGATGTGCGCCCCACAGGATGTGCAAGGACAGTTTTTTTATTAATTTGATTTTAAAAAAAAAATTGTAATTTGTTTTTAATATTTTTTTTATTTATGTGCGCAGCAGGATGTGCGCCGCAGGATGTGCGCCCCACAGAATTTGCGCCCCACAGGATGTGCAAGCACAGTTTTTTTATTAATTTGATTTAAATATTTTTTTTTGTAAAAATGTTTTAATATTATTTTTATTTATGTGCGCAGCAGGATGTGCGCCGCAGGATGTGGGCCCCACAGAATTTGCGCCCCAAAGGATGTGCAAGCACAGTTTTTTTATTAATTTGATTTAAAAAAAAAAACTTGTAATTTTGTTTCAATATTATTTTTATTTATATGCGCAGCAGGATGTGTGCCGCAGGATGTGCGCCCCACAGAATTTGCGCCCCACAGGACGTGCAAGCACAGTTTTTTTATTAATTTGATTTTAATATATTTTTTTGTAAAAATGTTTTAATATTATTTTTATTTATGTGCGCAGCAGGATGTGCGCCGCAGGATGTGCGCCCCACAGGATGTGCAAGGACAGTTTTTTTTTTTAATTTGATTGAAAAAAAAAAATTGTAATTTGTTTTTAATATTATTTTTATTTATGTGCGCCCCACAGGATGTGCAAGCACAGTTTTTTTATTAATTTGATTTAAATATATTTTTTTGTAAAAATGTTTTAATATTATTTTTATTTATGTGCGCAGCAGGATGTGCGCCGCAGGATGTGCGCCCCACAGGATGTGCAAGGACAGTTTTTTTATTAATTTGATTTTAAAAAAAAAATTGTAATTTGTTTTTAATATTTTTTTTATTTATGTGCGCAGCAGGATGTGCGCCGCAGGATGTGCGCTCCACAGAATTTGCGCCCCACAGGATGTGCAAGCACAGTTTTTTTATTAATTTGATTTAAATATTTTTTTTTGTAAAAATGTTTTAATATTATTTTTATTTATGTGCGCAGCAGGATGTGCGCCGCAGGATGTGCGCCCCACAGAATTTGCGCCCCACAGGATGTGCAAGCACAGTTTTTTTATTAATTTGATTTAAAAAAAAAAACTTGTAAATTTGTTTCAATATTATTTTTATTTATATGCACAGCAGGATGTGCGCCGCAGGATGTGCGCCCCACAGAATTTGCGCCCCACAGGATGTACAAGCACAGTTTTTTTATTAATTTGATTTTAAAAAGAAAATTGTAATTTGTTTTTAATATTATTTTTATTTATGTGCGCAGCAGGATGTGCGCAGCTGGATGTGCGCCCCACAGAATTCGCGCACCACAGGATGTGCAAGCACAGTTTTTTTATTAATTTGATGTATATATTTTTTTTTGTAAAAATGTTTTAACATTATTTTTATTTATGTGCGCAGCAGGATGTGCGCCGCAGGATTTGCGCCCCACAGAATTTGCGCCCCACAGAATGTGCAAGCACAGTTTTTTTATTACTTTGATTTTAATATATTTTTTTGTAAAAATGTTTTAATATTATTTTTATTTATGTGCGCAGCAGGATGTGCGCCGCAGGATGTGCGCCCCACAGAATTTGCGCCCCACATAATTTGCGCCCCACAGGATGTGCAAGCACAGTTTTTTTATTAATTTGATTTAAATATTTTTTTTGTAAAAATGTTTTAATATTATTTTTATTTATGTGAACAGCAGGATGTGCGCGGCAGGATGTGCGCCCCACAGAATTTGCGCCCCACAGGATGTGCAAGCACAGTTTTTTTATTAATTTGATTTAAATATTTTTTTTTGTAAAAATGTTTTAACATTATTTTTATTTATATGCGCAGCAGGATGTGCGCCGCCTGATGTGCGCCCCACATAATTTGCGCCCCACAGGATGTGCAAGCACAGTTTTTTTATTAATTTGATTTAAATATATTTTTTTGTAAAAATGTTTTAATATTATTTTATTTATGTGCGCAGCAGGATGTGCGCCGCAGAATGTGCGCCCCACATAATTTGCGCCCCACAGGATGTGCAAGCACATTTTTTTTATTAATTTGATTTTAAAAAAAAAATTCTAAATTTTTTTTAATTTTATTTTTATTTATTTGCACAGCAGGATGTGCGCCCCACATAATTTGCAACCCACAGGATGTGCAAGCACAGTCTTTTTATTGGTTATATTTAAATATTTTTTTTTGTAAAAATGTTTTAATATTATTTTTATTCATGTGCGCAGCAGGATGTGTGCCGCAGGATGTGCGCCCCACATAATTTGCGCCCCTAAGGATGTGCAAGCACAGTTTTTTTATTAATTTGATTTAAATATTTTTTTTGTAAAAATGTTTTAATATTATTTTTATTTATGTGGATGTGCGCCGCAGGATGTGCGCCCCACATAATTTGCGCCCCACAGGATGTGCAAGGACAGTTTTTTTATTAATTTGATTTTTTTAAAAAAATTGTAATTTGTTTTTAATATTATTTTTATTTATGTGCGCAGCAGGATGTGCGCCGCAGGATGTGCGCCCCACAGAATTTGTGCCCCACAGGATGTGCAAGCACAGTTTGTTTATTAATTTGATTTAAAAAAAAAAAATTGTAAATTGTTTTTAATATTATTTTTATTCTTGTGCGCAGCAGGATTTGCGCCGCAGGATGTGCGCCCCACATAATTTGCGCCCCACAGGATGTGCAAGGACAGTTTTTTTATTAATTTGATTTAATAAAAAAATTGTAATTTGTTTTTAATATTATTTTTATTTATGTGCGCAGCAGGATGTGCGCCCCACAGAATTTGCGCCCCACAGGATGTGCAAGCACAGTTTTTTTATTAATTTGATTTAAATATTTTTTTTTGTAAAAATGTGTTAATATTATTTTTATTCATGTGCGCAGCAGGATTTGCGCCGCAGGATGTGCGCCCCCCAAAATTTGCGCTCCACAGGATGTGCAAGGACAGTTTTTTTATTAATTTGATTTAAAAAAAAAAAATTGTAATTTGTTTTTAATATTATTTTTATTTATGTGCGCAGCAGGATGTGCGCCCCACAGAATTTGCGCCCCACAGGATGTGCAAGCACAGTTTTTTTATTAATTTGATTTAAATATTTTTTTTTGTAAAAATGTTTTAATATTACATTTATTTATGTGCGCAGCTGGATGTGCGCCGCAGGATGTGCGCCCCACAGAATTTTCGCCCCACAGGATGTGCAAGCACAGTTTTTTTATTAATTTGATTTAAATATTTTTTTTTGTAAAAATGTTTTAATATTATTTTTATTCTTGTGCGCAGCAGGATTTGCGCCGCAGGATGTGCGCCCCACAGAATTTGCGCCCCACAGGATGTGCAAGGACAGTTTTTTTATTAATTTGATTTAAAAAAAAAATTGTAATTTGTTTTTAATATTATTTTTATTTATGTGCGCAGCAGGATGTGCGCCGCAGGATGTGCGCCCCACATAATTTGCGCCCCACAGGATGTGCAAGCACAGTTTTTTTATTAATTTGATTTAAATATTTTTTTTTGTAAAAATGTTTTAATATTATTTTTATTTATGTGCGCAGCAGGATGTGCGCCGCAGGATGTGCGCCCCACAGAAATTGCGCCCCACAGGATGTGCAAGCACAGTTTGTTTATTAATTTGATTTAAAAAAAAAATTGTAATTTGTTTTTAATATTATTTTTATTTATTTGCGCAGCAGGATGTGCGCCGCAGGATGTGCGCCCCACAGGATGTGCAAGCACAGTTTTTTTATTAATTTGATTTAAATATTTTTTTTTGTAAAAATGTTTTAATATTATTTGTATTAATGTGCGCAGCTGGATGTGCGCCGCAGGATGTGCTTCCCACAGAATTTGCGCCCCACAGGATGTGCAAGCACAGTTTTTTTATTAATTTGATTTAAATATTTTTTTTTGTAAAAATGTTTTAATATTATTTTTATTTATGTGCGCAGCAGGATGTGCGCCGCAGGATGTGCGCCCAACAGAATTTGCGCCTCACAGGATGTGCAAGGACAGTTTTTTTATTAATTTGATTTAAATATTTTTTTTGTAAAAATGTTTTAATATTATTTTTATTTATGTGCGCAGCAGGATGTGCGCCGCAGGATGTGCGCCGCAGGATGTGCGCCCCACAGAATTTGCGACCCACAGGATGTGCAAGCACAGTTTGTTTATTAATTTGATTTAAAAAAAAAAAATTGTAAATTGTTTTTAATATTATTTTTATTTATGTGCGCAGCAGGATGTGCGCCGCAGGATGTGCGCCCCACAGAATTTGCGCCCCACAGGATGTGCAAGCACAGTTTTTTTATTAATTTGATTTAAAAAAAAAAAATTGTAAATTTTTTTTAATTTTATTTTTATTTATTTGCGCAGCAGGATGTGCGCTGCAGGATGTGCGCTGCAGGATGTGCGCCCCACACGATGTGCAAGCACAGTTTTTTTATTAATTTGATTTAAATATTTTTTTTTGTAAAAATGTTTTAATATTATTTTTATTCATGTGCGCCCCACAGAATTTGCGCCCCACAGGATGTGCAAGCACAGTTTTTTTATTTATTTGATTTAAATATATTTTTTTGTAAAAATGTTTTAATATTATTTTTATTCATGTGCACAGCAGGATGTGCGCCGCAGGATGTGCGCCCCACAGAATTTGCGCCCCACAGGATGTGCAAGCACAGTTTTTTTATTAATTTGATTTAAAAAAAAAAAATTGTAAATTTTTTTTAATTTTATTTTTATTTATTTGCGCAGCAGGATGTGCGCTGCAGGATTTGCGCTGCAGGATGTGCGCCCCACACGATGTGCAAGCACAGTTTTTTTATTAATTTGATTTAAATATTTTTTTTTGTAAAAATGTTTTAATATTATTTTTATTCATGTGCGCCCCACAGAATTTGCGCCCCACAGGATGTGCAAGCACATTTTTTTTATTAATTTGATTTAAATATTTTTTTTTGTAAAAATGTTTTAATATTATTTTTATTCTTGTGCGCAGCAGGATTTGCGCCGCAGGATGTGCGCCCCACAGAATTTGCGCCCCACAGGATGTGCAAGCACAGTTTTTTTATTAATTTGATTTAAATATTTTTTTTTGTAAAAATGTGTTAATATTATTTTTATTCATGTGCGCAGCAGGATTTGCGCCGCAGGATGTGCGCCCCCCAAAATTTGCGCTCCACAGGATGTGCAAGGACAGTTTTTTTATTAATTTGATTTAAAAAAAAAAAATTGTAATTTGTTTTTAATATTATTTTTATTTATGTGCGCAGCAGGATGTGCGCCCCACAGAATTTGCGCCCCACAGGATGTGCAAGCACAGTTTTTTTATTAATTTGATTTAAATATTTTTTTTTGTAAAAATGTTTTAATATTACATTTATTTATGTGCGCAGCTGGATGTGCGCCGCAGGATGTGCGCCCCACAGAATTTTCGCCCCACAGGATGTGCAAGCACAGTTTTTTTATTAATTTGATTTAAATATTTTTTTTTGTAAAAATGTTTTAATATTATTTTTATTCTTGTGCGCAGCAGGATTTGCGCCGCAGGATGTGCGCCCCACATAATTTGCGCTCCACAGGATGTGCAAGGACAGTTTTTTTATTAATTTGATTTAAAAAAAAAAAATTGTAATTTGTTTTTAATATTATTTTTATTTATGTGCGCAGCAGGATGTGCGCCCCACAGAATTTGCGCCCCACAGGATGTGCAAGCACAGTTTTTTTATTAATTTGATTTAAATATTTTTTTTTGTAAAAATGTTTTAATATTATTTTTATTTATGTGCGCAGCAGGATGTGCGCCGCAGGATGTGCGCCGCAGGATGTGCGCCCCACAGAAATTGCGCCCCACAGGATGTGCAAGCACAGTTTGTTTATTAATTTGATTTAAAAAAAAAATTGTAATTTGTTTTTAATATTATTTTTATTTATTTGCGCAGCAGGATGTGCGCCGCAGGATGTGCGCCCAACAGAATTTGCGCCTCACAGGATGTGCAAGGACAGTTTTTTTATTAATTTGATTTAAATATTTTTTTTGTAAAAATGTTTTAATATTATTTTTATTTATGTGCGCAGCAGGATGTGCGCCGCAGGATGTGCGCCGCAGGATGTGCGCCCCACAGAATTTGCGCCCCACAGGATGTGCAAGCACAGTTTGTTTATTAATTTGATTTAAAAAAAAAAAATTGTAAATTGTTTTTAATATTATTTTTATTTATGTGCGCAGCAGGATGTGCGCCGCAGGATGTGCGCCCCACAGAATTTGCGCCCCACAGGATGTGCAAGCACAGTTTTTTTATTAATTTGATTTAAATATTTTTTTTTGTAAAAATGTTTTAATATTATTTTTATTCATGTGCGCCCCACAGAATTTGTGCCCCACAGGATGTGCAAGGACAGTTTTTTTATTAATTTGATTTAAATATTTTTTTATGTAAAAATGTTTTAATATTATTTTTATTTATGTGCGCAGCAGGATGTGCGCCCCACATAATTTGCGCCCCACAGGATGTGCAAGCACAGTTTTTTTATTAATTTGATTTAAATATTTTTTTTTGTAAAAATGTTTTAATATTACATTTATTTATGTGCGCAGCTGGATGTGCGCCGCAGGATGTGCGCCCCACAGAATTTTCGCCCCACAGGATGTGCAAGCACAGTTTTTTTATTAATTTGATTTAAATATTTTTTTTTGTAAAAATGTTTTAATATTATTTTTATTCTTGTGCGCAGCAGGATTTGCGCCGCAGGATGTGCGCCCCACAGAATTTGCGCCCCACAGGATGTGCAAGGACAGTTTTTTTATTAATTTGATTTAAAAAAAAAATTGTAATTTGTTTTTAATATTATTTTTATTTATGTGCGCAGCAGGATGTGCGCCGCAGGATGTGCGCCCCACATAATTTGCGCCCCACAGGATGTGCAAGCACAGTTTTTTTATTAATTTGATTTAAATATTTTTTTTTGTAAAAATGTTTTAATATTATTTTTATTTATGTGCGCAGCAGGATGTGCGCCGCAGGATGTGCGCCGCAGGATGTGCGCCCCACAGAAATTGCGCCCCACAGGATGTGCAAGCACAGTTTGTTTATTAATTTGATTTAAAAAAAAAAAATTGTAAATTGTTTTTAATATTATTTTTATTTATGTGCGCAGCAGGATGTGCGCCGCAGGATGTGCGCCCCACAGAATTTGCGCCCCACAGGATGTGCAAGCACAGTTTTTTTATTAATTTGATTTAAATATTTTTTTTTGTAAAAATGTTTTAATATTATTTTTATTCATGTGCGCCCCACAGAATTTGTGCCCCACAGGATGTGCAAGGACAGTTTTTTTATTAATTTGATTTAAATATTTTTTTATGTAAAAATGTTTTAATATTATTTTTATTTATGTGCGCAGCAGGATGTGCGCCCCACATAATTTGCGCCCCACAGGATGTGCAAGGACAGTTTTTGTATTAATTTGATTTAAAAAAAAATTGCAATTTGTTTTTAATATTATTTTTATTTATGTGCGCAGCAGGATGTGCGCCGCAGGATGTGCGCCCCACAGAATTTGCGCCCCAAAGGATGTGCAAGCACAGTTTTTTTATTAATTTGATTTAAATATTTTTTTTGTAAAAATGTTTTAATATTATTTTTATTTATGTGCGCAGCAGGATGTGCGCCGCAGGATGTGCGCCCCACAGAATTTGCGCCCCACAGGATGTGCAAGCACAGATTTTTTATTAATTTGATTTAAAAAAAAAAAATTGTAAATTTTTTTTAATTTTATTTTTATTTATTTGCGCAGCAGGATGTGCGCTGCAGGATGTGCGCTGCAGGATGTGCGCCCCACACGATGTGCAAGCACAGTTTTTTTATTAATTTGATTTAAATATTTTTTTTTGTAAAAATGTTTTAATATTATTTTTATTCATGTGCGCCCCACAGAATTTGCGCCCCACAGGATGTGCAAGCACATTTTTTTTATTAATTTGATTTAAATATTTTTTTTTGTAAAAATGTTTTAATATTATTTTTATTCTTGTGCGCAGCAGGATTTGCGCCGCAGGATGTGCGCCCCACATAATTTGCGCCCCACAGGATGTGCAAGGACAGTTTTTTTATTAATTTGATTTAAAAAAAAATTGTAATTTGTTTTTAATATTATTTTTATTTATGTGCACAGCAGGATGTGCGCCCCACAGAATTTGCGCCCCACAGGATGTGCAAGCACAGTTTTTTTATTAATTTGATTTAAATATTTTTTTTTGTAAAAATGTGTTAATATTATTTTTATTCATGTGCGCAGCAGGATTTTCGCCGCAGGATGTGCGCCCCCCAAAATTTGCGCTCCACAGGATGTGCAAGGACAGTTTTTTTATTAATTTGATTTAAAAAAAAAAAATTGTAATTTGTTTTTAATATTATTTTTATTTATGTGCGCAGCAGGATGTGCGCCCCACAGAATTTGCGCCCCACAGGATGTGCAAGCACAGTTTTTTTATTAATTTGATTTAAATATTTTTTTTTGTAAAAATGTTTTAATATTACATTTATTTATGTGCGCAGCTGGATGTGCGCCGCAGGATGTGCGCCCCACAGAATTTTCGCCCCACAGGATGTGCAAGCACAGTTTTTTTATTAATTTGATTTAAATATTTTTTTTTGTAAAAATGTTTTAATATTACATTTATTTATGTGCGCAGCTGGATGTGCGCCGCAGGATGTGCGCCCCACAGAATTTTCGCCCCACAGGATGTGCAAGCACAGTTTTTTTATTAATTTGATTTAAATATTTTTTTTTGTAAAAATGTTTTAATATTATTTTTATTCTTGTGCGCAGCAGGATTTGCGCCGCAGGATGTGCGCCCCACAGAATTTGCGCCCCACAGGATGTGCAAGGACAGTTTTTTTATTAATTTGATTTAAATATTTTTTTTTGTAAAAATGTTTTAATATTATTTTTATTTATGTGCGCAGCAGGATGTGCGCCGCAGGATGTGCGCCCCACAGAAATTGCGCCCCACAGGATGTGCAAGCACAGTTTGTTTATTAATTTGATTTAAAAAAAAAATTGTAATTTGTTTTTAATATTATTTTTATTTATTTGCGCAGCAGGATGTGCGCCGCAGGATGTGCGCCCCACAGGATGTGCAAGCACAGTTTTTTTATTAATTTGATTTAAATATTTTTTTTTGTAAAAATGTTTTAATATTATTTGTATTAATGTGCGCAGCTGGATGTGCGCCGCAGGATGTGCTTCCCACAGAATTTGCGCCCCACAGGATGTGCAAGCACAGTTTTTTTATTAATTTGATTTAAATATTTTTTTTTGTAAAAATGTTTTAATATTATTTTTATTTATGTGCGCAGCAGGATGTGCGCCGCAGGATGTGCGCCCAACAGAATTTGCGCCTCACAGGATGTGCAAGGACAGTTTTTTTATTAATTTGATTTAAATATTTTTTTTGTAAAAATGTTTTAATATTATTTTTATTTATGTGCGCAGCAGGATGTGCGCCGCAGGATGTGCGCCGCAGGATGTGCGCCCCACAGAATTTGCGCCCCACAGGATGTGCAAGCACAGTTTGTTTATTAATTTGATTTAAAAAAAAAAAATTGTAAATTGTTTTTAATATTATTTTTATTTATGTGCGCAGCAGGATGTGCGCCGCAGGATGTGCGCCCCACAGAATTTGCGCCCCACAGGATGTGCAAGCACAGTTTTTTTATTAATTTGATTTAAATATTTTTTTTTGTAAAAATGTTTTAATATTATTTTTATTCATGTGCGCCCCACAGAATTTGTGCCCCACAGGATGTGCAAGGACAGTTTTTTTATTAATTTGATTTAAATATTTTTTTATGTAAAAATGTTTTAATATTATTTTTATTTATGTGCGCAGCAGGATGTGCGCCCCACATAATTTGCGCCCCACAGGATGTGCAAGGACAGTTTTTGTATTAATTTGATTTAAAAAAAAATTGCAATTTGTTTTTAATATTATTTTTATTTATGTGCGCAGCAGGATGTGCGCCGCAGGATGTGCGCCCCACAGAATTTGCGCCCCAAAGGATGTGCAAGCACAGTTTTTTTATTAATTTGATTTAAATATTTTTTTTGTAAAAATGTTTTAATATTATTTTTATTTATGTGCGCAGCAGGATGTGCGCCGCAGGATGTGCGCCCCACAGAATTTGCGCCCCACAGGATGTGCAAGCACAGTTTTTTTATTAATTTGATTTAAATATTTTTTTTTGTAAAAATGTTTTAATATTATTTTTATTCATGTGCGCCCCACAGAATTTGCGCCCCACAGGATGTGCAAGCACAGTTTTTTTATTTATTTGATTTAAATATATTTTTTTGTAAAAATGTTTTAATATTATTTTTATTCATGTGCACAGCAGGATGTGCTTCGCAGGATGTGCGCCCCACAGAATTTGCGCCCCACAGGATGTGCAAGCACAGTTTTTTTATTAATTTGATTTAAATATTTTTTTTGTAAAAATGTTTTAATATTATTTTTATTCATGTGCACAGCAGGATGTGCGCCCCACAGAATTTGCGCCCCACAGGATGTGCAAGCACATTTTTTTTATTAATTTGATTTAAATATTTTTTTTTGTAAAAATGTTTTAATATTATTTTTATTCTTGTGCGCAGCAGGATTTGCGCCGCAGGATGTGCGCCCCACATAATTTGCGCCCCACAGGATGTGCAAGGACAGTTTTTTTATTAATTTGATTTAAAAAAAAATTGTAATTTGTTTTTAATATTATTTTTATTTATGTGCGCAGCAGGATGTGCGCCCCACAGAATTTGCGCCCCACAGGATGTGCAAGCACAGTTTTTTTATTAATTTGATTTAAATATTTTTTTTTGTAAAAATGTGTTAATATTATTTTTATTCATGTGCGCAGCAGGATTTGCGCCGCAGGATGTGCGCCCCCCAAAATTTGCGCTCCACAGGATGTGCAAGGACAGTTTTTTTATTAATTTGATTTAAAAAAAAAAATTGTAAATTGTTTTTAATATTATTTTTATTTATGTGCGCAGCAGGATGTGCGCCGCAGGATGTACGCCCCACATAATTTGCGCCCCACAGGTATGTGCAAGCAAGGTTTTTTATTAGTTATATTTAAATATTTTTTTTTGTAAAAATGTTTTAATATTATTTTTATTCATGTGCGCCCCACAGAATTTGCGCCCCACAGGATGTGCAAGGACAGTTTTTTTATTAATTTGATTTTTAAAAAAAAATTGTAATTTGTTTTTAATATTATTTTTATTTATGTGCGCAACAGGATGTGCGCCGCAGCATGTGCGCCCCACAGAATTTGCGCCCCACAGGATGTGCAAGCACAGTTTTTCTATTAATTTGATTTAAATATTTTTTTTTGTAAAAATGTTTTAATATTATTTTTATTTATCTGCGCAGCAGGATGTGCGCCGCAGGATGTGCGCCCCACAGAATTTGCGCCCCTCAGGATGTGCAAGCACAGTTTTTTTATTAATTTGATTTAAATATTTTTTTTGTAAAAATGTTTTAATATTATTTTTATTTATGTGCGCAGCAGGATGTGCGCCGCAGGATGTGCGCCCCACAGAATTTGCGCCCCACAGGATGTGAAAGCACAGTTTGTTTATTAATTTGATTTAAAAAAAAAAATTGTAAATTGTTTTTAATATTATTTTTATTTATGTGCGCAGCAGGATGTGCGCCGCAGGATGTGCGCCCCACATAATTTGCGCCCCACAGGTATGTGCAAGCAAGGTTTTTTATTAATTTGATTTTTAAAAAAAAATTGTAATTTGTTTTTAATATTATTTTTATGTATGTGCGCCGCAGGATGTGCGCCCCACAGAATTTGCGCCCCAACGGATGTGCAAGGACAGTTTTTTTATTAATTTGATTTAAATATTTTTTTTGTAAAAACGTTTTAATATTATTTTTATTCATGTGCGCAGCAGGATGTGCGCCGCAGGATGTGCGCCCCACAGAATTTGTGCCCCACATAATTTGCGCCCCACAGGATGTGCAAGCACAGTTTTTTTATTAATTTGATTTAAATATTTTTTTTGTAAAAATGTTTTAATATTATTTTTATTTATCTGCGCAGCAGGATGTGTGCCGCAGGATGTGCGCCCCACAGAATTTGCGCCCCACAGGATGTGCAAGGACAGTTTTTTTATTAATTTGATTTAAATATTTTTTTGTAAAAATGTTTTAATATTATTTTTATTTATGTGCGCAGCAGGATGTGCGCCACAGGATGTGCGCCCCACAGAATTTGCGCCCCACAGAATTTGCGCCCCACAGGAAGTGCAAGCACAGTTTTTTTATTAATTTGATTTAAAAAAAAAAAATTGTAAAATTTTATAATTTTATTTTTATTTATTTGCGCAGCAGGATGTGCGCTGCAGGATGTGCGCCCCACATAATTTGCACCCCACAGGATGTGCAAGCAAGGTTTTTTATTAGTTATATTTAAATATTTTTTTTTGTAAAAATGTTTTGATATTATTTTTTTCATGTGCACAGCAGGATGTGCGCCGCAGGATGTGCGCCCCACAGAATTTGCGCCCCACAGGATGTGCAAGGACAGTTTTTTTATTAATTTGATTTTAAAAAAAAAAATTGTAATTTGTTTTTAATATTATTTTTATGTATGTGCGCAGCAGGATGTGCGCCGCAGGATGTGCACCCCACAGAATTTGCGCCCCACAGGATGTGCAAGCACAGTTTTTTTATTAATTTGATTTAAATATTTTTTTTGTAAAAATGTTTTAATATTATTTTTATTTATGTGCGCAGCAGGATGTGCGCCGCAGGATGTGCGCCCCACAGAATTTGCGCCCCACAGGATGTGAAAGCACAGTTTGTTTATTAATTTGATTTAAAAAAAAAAAATTGTAAATTGTTTTTAATATTATTTTTATTTATGTGCGCAGCAGGATGTGCGCCGCAGGATGTGCGCCCCACAGAATTTGCGCCACACAGGATGTGCAAGGACAGTTTTTTTATTAATTTGATTTATAAAAAAAAAATTGTAATTTGTTTTTCATATTATTTTTATTTATGTGCGCAGCAGGATGTGCGCCTCAGGATGTGCGCCCCACAGAATTTGCGCCCCACAGGATGTGCAAGGACAGTTTTTTTATTAATTTGATTTAAAAAAAAAAAATTGTAATTTGTTTTTAATATTATTTTTATTTATGTGCGCCGCAGGATGTGCGCCCCACAGAATTTGCACCCCACAGGATGTGCAACCACAGTTTTTTATTAATTTGATTTAAATATTTTTTTCTGTAAAAATGTTTTAATATTATTTTTATTTATGTGCGCAGCAGGATGTGCGCCGCAGGATGTGCGCCCCACAGAATTTGCGCCCCACAGGATGTGCAACCACAGTTTTTTATTAATTTGATTTAAATATTTTTTTCTGTAAAAATGTTTTAATATTATTTTTATTTATGTGCGCAGCAGGATGTGCGCCCCACAGAATTTGCGCCCCACAGGATGTGCAAGCACAGTTTTTTTATTAATTTGATTTATAAAAAAAAAATTGTAATTTGTTTTTCATATTATTTTTATTTATGTGCGCAGCAGGATGTGCGCCGCAGGATGTGCGCCCCACAGAATTTGCGCCCCACAGGATGTGCAAGCACAGTTTTTTTTATTAATTTGATTTAAATATTTTTTTTTGTAAAAATATTTTAATATTATTTTTATTTTATGTGCGCAGCAGGATGTACGCTTCAGGATGTGCGCCCCACATAATTTGCGCCCCACAGGATGTGCAACGACAGTTTTTTATTAATTTGATTTAAATATTTTTTTCTGTAAAAATGTTTTAATATTATTTTTATTTATGTGCGCAGCAGGATGTGCGCCCCACAGAATTTGCGCCCCAAAGGATGTGCAAGCACAGTTTTTTTATTAATTTGATTTAAAAAAAAATAATTGTAAATTGTTTTTAATATTATTTTTATTTAGGTGCACAGCAGGATGTGCGCCGCAGGATGTGCGCCCCACATAATTTGCGCCCCACAGGATGTGCAAGCACAGTTTGTTTATTAGTTATATTTAAATATTTTTTTTTGTAAAAATGTTTTAATATTATTTTTATTTATGTGCGCAGCAGGATGTGCGCCGCAGGATGTGCGCCCCACAGAATTTGCGCCCCACAGGATGTGCATGGACAGTTTTTTTATTAATTTGATTTAAAACAAAAAAATTGTAAATTGTTTTTAATATTATTTTTATTTATGTGCGCAGCAGGATGTGCGCCGCAGGATGTGCGCCCCACAGAATTTGCGCCCCACAGGATGTGCAAGGACAGTTTTTTTATTAATTTGATTTTAAAAAAAAAAATTGTAATTTGTTTTTAATATTATTTTTATGTATGTGCGCAGCAGGATGTGCGCCGCAGGATGTGCGCCGCAGGATGTGCACCCCACAGAATTTGCGCCCCACAGGATGTGCAAGCACAGTTTTTCTATTAATTTGATTTAAATATTTTTTTTTGTAAAAATGTTTTAATATTATTTTTATTTATCTGCGTAGCAGGATGTGCGCCGCAGGATGTGCGCCCCACAGAATTTGCGCCCCTCAGGATGTGCAAGCACAGTTTTTTTATTAATTTGATTTAAATATTTTTTTTGTAAAAATGTTTTAATATTATTTTTATTTATGTGCGCAGCAGGATGTGCGCCGCAGGATGTGCGCCCCACAGAATTTGCGCCCCACAGGATGTGAAAGCACAGTTTGTTTATTAATTTGATTTAAAAAAAAAAAATTGTAAATTGTTTTTAATATTATTTTTATTTATGTGCGCAGCAGGATGTGCGCCGCAGGATGTGCGCCCCACAGAATTTGCGCCACACAGGATGTGCAAGGACAGTTTTTTTATTAATTTGATTTATAAAAAAAAAATTGTAATTTGTTTTTCATATTATTTTTATTTATGTGCGCAGCAGGATGTGCGCCGCAGGATGTGCGCCCCACAGAATTTGCGCCCCACAGGATGTGCAAGGACAGTTTTTTTATTAATTTGATTTAAAAAAAAAAAATTGTAATTTGTTTTTAATATTATTTTTATTTATGTGCGCCGCAGGATGTGCGCCCCACAGAATTTGCGCCCCACAGGATGTGCAACCACAGTTTTTTATTAATTTGATTTAAATATTTTTTTCTGTAAAAATGTTTTAATATTATTTTTATTTATGTGCGCAGCAGGATGTGCGCCCCACAGAATTTGCGCCCCACAGGATGTGCAAGCACAGTTTTTTTATTAATTTGATTTATAAAAAAAAAATTGTAATTTGTTTTTCATATTATTTTTATTTATGTGCGCAGCAGGATGTGCGCCGCAGGATGTGCGCCCCACAGAATTTGCGCCCCACAGGATGTGCAAGCACAGTTTTTTTTATTAATTTGATTTAAATATTTTTTTTTGTAAAAATATTTTAATATTATTTTTATTTTATGTGCGCAGCAGGATGTACGCTTCAGGATGTGCGCCCCACATAATTTGCGCCCCACAGGATGTGCAACGACAGTTTTTTATTAATTTGATTTAAATATTTTTTTCTGTAAAAATGTTTTAATATTATTTTTATTTATGTGCGCAGCAGGATGTGCGCCCCACAGAATTTGCGCCCCACAGGATGTGCAAGCACAGTTTTTTTATTAATTTGATTTAAAAAAAAATAATTGTAAATTGTTTTTAATATTATTTTTATTTAGGTGCACAGCAGGATGTGCGCCGCAGGATGTGCGCCCCACATAATTTGCGCCCCACAGGATGTGCAAGCACAGTTTGTTTATTAGTTATATTTAAATATTTTTTTTTGTAAAAATGTTTTAATATTATTTTTATTTATGTGCGCAGCAGGATGTGCGCCGCAGGATGTGCGCCCCACAGAATTTGCGCCCCACAGGATGTGCATGGACAGTTTTTTTATTAATTTGATTTAAAAAAAAAAATTGTAAATTGTTTTTAATATTATTTTTATTTATGTGCGCAGCAGGATGTGCGCCGCAGGATGTGCGCCCCACAGAATTTGCGCCCCACAGGATGTGCATGGACAGTTTTTTTATTAATTTGATTTAAAAAAAAAAATTTTAAATTGTTTTTAATATTATTTTTATTTATGTGCGCAGCAGGATGTGCGCCGCAGGATGTGCGCCCCACAGAATTTGCGCCCCACAGGATGTGCAAGGACAGTTTTTTTATTAATTTGATTTAAAAAAAAAAAATTGTAATTTGTTTTTAATATTATTTTTATGTATGTGCGCAGCAGGATGTGCGCCGCAGGATGTGCGCCGCAGGATGTGCACCCCACAGAATTTGCGCCCCACAGGATGTGCAAGCACAGTTTTTCTATTAATTTGATTTAAATATTTTTTTTTGTAAAAATGTTTTAATATTATTTTTATTTATCTGCGTAGCAGGATGTGCGCCGCAGGATGTGCGCCCCACAGAATTTGCGCCCCTCAGGATGTGCAAGCACAGTTTTTTTATTAATTTGATTTAAATATTTTTTTTGTAAAAATGTTTTAATATTATTTTTATTTATGTGCGCAGCAGGATGTGCGCCGCAGGATGTGCGCCCCACAGAATTTGCGCCCCACAGGATGTGAAAGCACAGTTTGTTTATTAATTTGATTTAAAAAAAAAAAATTGTAAATTGTTTTTAATATTATTTTTATTTATGTGCGCAGCAGGATGTGCGCCGCAGGATGTGCACCCCACAGAATTTGCGCCACACAGGATGTGCAAGGACAGTTTTTTTATTAATTTGATTTATAAAAAAAAAATTGTAATTTGTTTTTCATATTATTTTTATTTATGTGCGCAGCAGGATGTGCGCCGCAGGATGTGCGCCCCACAGAATTTGCGCCCCACAGGATGTGCAAGGACAGTTTTTTTATTAATTTGATTTAAAAAAAAAAAATTGTAATTTGTTTTTAATATTATTTTTATTTATGTGCGCCGCAGGATGTGCGCCCCACAGAATTTGCGCCCCACAGGATGTGCAACCACAGTTTTTTATTAATTTGATTTAAATATTTTTTTCTGTAAAAATGTTTTAATATTATTTTTATTTATGTGCGCAGCAGGATGTGCGCCGCAGGATGTGCGCCCCACAGAATTTGCGCCCCACAGGATGTGCAAGCACAGTTTTTTATTAATTTGATTTAAATATTTTTTTCTGTAAAAATGTTTTAATATTATTTTTATTTATGTGCGCAGCAGGATGTGCGCCCCACAGAATTTGCGCCCCACAGGATGTGCAAGCACAGTTTTTTTATTAATTTGATTTATAAAAAAAAAATTGTAATTTGTTTTTCATATTATTTTTATTTATGTGCGCAGCAGGATGTGCGCCGCAGGATGTGCGCCCCACAGAATTTGCGCCCCACAGGATGTGCAAGCACAGTTTGTTTATTAGTTATATTTAAATATTTTTTTTTGTAAAAATGTTTTAATATTATTTTTATTTATGTGCGCAGCAGGATGTGCGCCGCAGGATGTGCGCCCCACAGAATTTGCGCCCCACAGGATGTGCAAGCACAGTTTTTTTATTAATTTGATTTAAATATTTTTTTTGTAAAAATGTTTTAATATTATTTTTATTTATGTGCGCAGCAGGATGTGCGCGGCAGGATGTGCGCCCCACAGAATTTGCGCCCCACAGGATGTGCAAGCACAGTTTTTTTATTAATTTGATTTAAAAAAAAAATTGTAAATTGTTTTTAATATTATTTTTACTTATGTGCGCAGCAGGATGTGCGCCCCACAGAATTTGCGCCCCACAGGATGTGCAAGGACAGTTTTTTTATTAATTTGATTTTAAAAAAAAAAATTGTAATTTGTTTTTAATATTATTTTTATGTATGTGCGCAGCAGGATGTGCGCCGCAGGATGTGCGCCGCAGGATGTGCGCCCCACAGAATTTGCGCCCCACAGGATGTGCAAGCACATTTTTTTTATTAATTTGATTTAAATATTTTTTTTTGTAAAAATGTTTTAATATTATTTTTATTCATGTGCGCAGCAGGATTTGCGCCGCAGGATGTGCGCCCCACAAAATTTGCGCTCCACAGGATGTGCAAGGACAGTTTTTTTATTAATTTGATTTAAAAAAAAAAATTGTAATTTGTTTTTAATATTATTTTTATTTATGTGCGCAGCAGGATGTGCGCCGCAGGATGTGCGCCCCACAGAATTTGCGCCCCACAGGATGTGCAAGCACAGTTTTTTTATTAATTTGATTTAAATATTTTTTTTTGTAAAAATCTTTTAATATTATTTTTATTTATGTGCGCAGCAGGATGTTTGCCGCAGGATGTGCGCCCCACAGAATTTGCGCCCCACAGGATGTGCAAGCACAGTTTGTTTATTAATTTGATTTAAAAAAAAAAATTGTAATTTGTTTTTAATATTATTTTTATTTATGTGCGCAGCAGGATGTGCGCAGCAGGATGTGCGCCGCAGGATGTGCGCCCCACAGAATTTGCGCCCCACAGGATGTGCAAGCACAGTTTTTTTATTAATTTGATTTAAATATTTTTTTTGTAAAAATGTTTTAATATTATTTTTATTTATGTGCGCAGCAGGATGTGCGCCCCACAGAATTTGCGCCCCACAGGATGTGAAAGCACAGTTTGTTTATTAATTTGATTTAAAAAAAAAAAATTGTAAATTGTTTTTAATATTATTTTTATTTATGTGCGCAGCAGGATGTGCGCCGCAGGATGTGCGCCCCACAGAATTTGCGCCCCACAGGATGTTCAAGCACATTTTTTTTATTAATTTGATTTAAATATTTTTTTTTGTAAAAATGTTTTAATATTATTTTTATTTATGTGCGCAGCAGGATGTTTGCCGCAGGATGTGCGCCCCACAGAATTTGCGCCCCACAGGATGTGCAAGGACAGTTTTTTTATTAATTTGATTTAAAAAAAAAAATTGTAAATTGTTTTTAATATTATTTTTATTTATGTGCGCAGCAGGATGTGCGCCCCACATAATTTGCGCCCCACAGGTATGTGCAAGCAAGGTTTTTTATTAGTTATATTTAAATATTTTTTTTTGTAAAAATGTTTTAATATTATTTTTATTCATGTGCGCCCCACAGAATTTGCGCCCCACAGGATGTGCAAGCACAGTTTTTTTATTAATTTGATTTTTAAAAAATAATTGTAATTTGTTTTTAATATTATTTTTATTTATGTGCGCAGCAGGATGTGCGCCGCAGGATGTGCGCCCCACAGAATTTGCGCCCCACAGGATGTGCATGGACAGTTTTTTTTTTAATTTGATTTAAAAAAAAAAATTGTAAATTGTTTTTAATATTATTTTTATTTATGTGCGCAGCAGGATGTGCGCCGCAGGATGTGCGCCCCACATAATTTGCGCCCCACAGGTATGTGCAAGCAAGGTTTTTTATTAGTTATATTTAAATATTTTTTTTTGTAAAAATGTTTTAATATTATTTTTATTCATGTGCGCCCCACAGAATTTGCGCCCCACAGGATGTGCAAGGACAGTTTTTTTATTAATTTGATTTTTAAAAAAAAATTGTAATTTGTTTTTAATATTATTTTTATTTATGTGCGCAACAGGATGTGTGCCGCAGCATGTGCGCCCCACAGAATTTGCGCCCCACAGGATGTGCAAGCACAGTTTTTTTATTAATTTGATTTAAATATTTTTTTTGTAAAAATGTTTTAATATTATTTTTATTTATGTGCGCAGCAGGATGTGCGCCCCACAGAATTTGCGCCCCACAGGATGTGCAAGCACAGTTTGTTTATTAATTTGATTTAAAAAAAAAAATTGTAATTTGTTTTTAATATTATTTTTATTTATGTGCGCAGCAGGATGTGCGCAGCAGGATGTGCGCCGCAGGATGTGCGCCCCACAGAATTTGCGCCCCACAGGATGTGCAAGCACAGTTTTTTTATTAATTTGATTTAAATATTTTTTTTGTAAAAATGTTTTAATATTATTTTTATTTATGTGCGCAGCAGGATGTGCGCCCCACAGAATTTGCGCCCCACAGGATGTGAAAGCACAGTTTTTTTATTAATTTGATTTAAAAAAAAAAATTGTAATTTGTTTTTAATATTATTTTTATTTATGTGCGCAGCAGGATGTGCGCCGCAGGATGTGCGCCCCACAGAATTTGCGCCCCACAGGATGTGCAAGCACAGTTTTTTTATTAATTTGATTTAAATATTTTTTTTTGTAAAAATCTTTTAATATTATTTTTATTTATGTGCGCAGCAGGATGTTTGCCGCAGGATGTGCGCCCCACAGAATTTGCGCCCCACAGGATGTGCAAGCACAGTTTTTTTATTAATTTGATTTAAATATTTTTTTTTGTAAAAATGTTTTAATATTATTTTTATTTATGTGCGCAGCAGGATGTGCGCCGCAGGATGTGCGACCCACAGAATTTGTGCCCCACAGGATGTGCAAGGACAGTTTTTTTATTAATTTGATTTAAAAAAAAAAATTGTAAATTGTTTTTAATATTATTTTTATTTATGTGCGCAGCAGGATGTGCGCCCCACATAATTTGCGCCCCACAGGTATGTGCAAGCAAGGTTTTTTATTAGTTATATTTAAATATTTTTTTTTGTAAAAATGTTTTAATATTATTTTTATTCATGTGCGCCCCACAGAATTTGCGCCCCACAGGATGTGCAAGCACAGTTTTTTTATTAATTTGATTTTTAAAAAATAATTGTAATTTGTTTTTAATATTATTTTTATTTATGTGCGCAGCAGGATGTGCGCCGCAGGATGTGCGCCCCACAGAATTTGCGCCCCACAGGATGTGCATGGACAGTTTTTTTATTAATTTGATTTAAAAAAAAAAATTGTAAATTGTTTTTAATATTATTTTTATTTATGTGCGCAGCAGGATGTGCGCCGCAGGATGTGCGCCCCACATAATTTGCGCCCCACAGGTATGTGCAAGCAAGGTTTTTTATTAGTTATATTTAAATATTTTTTTTTGTAAAAATGTTTTAATATTATTTTTATTCATGTGCGCCCCACAGAATTTGCGCCCCACAGGATGTGCAAGGACAGTTTTTTTATTAATTTGATTTTTAAAAAAAAATTGTAATTTGTTTTTAATATTATTTTTATTTATGTGCGCAACAGGATGTGCGCCGCAGCATGTGCGCCCCACAGAATTTGCGCCCCACAGGATGTGCAAGCACAGTTTTTTTATTAATTTGATTTTTTTAAAAAAATTGTAATTTGTTTTTAATATTATTTTTATGTATGTGCGCCGCAGGATGTGCGCCCCACAGAATTTGCGCCCCAACGGATGTGCAAGGACAGTTTTTTTATTAATTTGATTTAAATATTTTTTTTGTAAAAATGTTTTAATATCATTTTTATTCATGTGCGCAGCAGGATGTGCGCCGCAGGATGTGCGCCCCACAGAATTTGTGCCCCACATAATTTGCGCCCCACAGGATGTGCAAGCACAGTTTTTTTATTAATTTGATTTAAATATTTTTTTTGTAAAAATGTTTTAATATTATTTTTATTTATGTGCGCAGCAGGAAGTGCGCCGCAGGATGTGCGCCCCACATAATTTGCGCCCCACAGAATTTGCGCCCCACAGGAAGTGCAATCACAGTTTTTTTATTAATTTGATTTAAAAAAAAAAAATTGTGAATTTTTTATAATTTTATTTTTATTTATTTGCGCAGCAGGATGTGCGCTGCAGGATGTGCGCCCCACATAATTTGCGCCCCACAGGATGTGCAAGCAAGGTTTTTTATTAGTTATATTTAAATATTTTTTTTTGTAAAAATGTTTTGATATTATTTTTTTCATGTGCACAGCAGGATGTGCGCCGCAGGATGTGCGCCCCACAGAATTTGCGCCCCACAGGATGTGAAAGCACAGTTTGTTTATTAATTTGATTTAAAAAAAAAAAATTGTAAATTGTTTTTAATATTATTTTTATTTATGTGCGCAGCAGGATGTTGGCCGCAGGATGTGCGCCCCACAGAATTTGCGCCCCACAGGATGTGCAAGCACATTTTTTTTATTAATTTGATTTAAATATTTTTTTTTGTAAAAATGTTTTAATATTATTTTTATTCATGTGCGCAGCAGGATTTGCGCCGCAGGATGTGCGCCCCACAGAATTTGCGCCCCACAGGATGTGCAACCCAAAATTGTAATTTGTTTTTAATATTATTTTTATTTATGTGCGCAGCAGGATGTGCGCCGCAGGATGTGCGCCCCACAGAATTTGCGCCCCACAGGATGTGCAAGCACAGTTTTTTTATTAATTTGATTTAAATATTTTTTTTTGTAAAAATCTTTTAATATTATTTTTATTTATGTGCGCAGCAGGATGTTTGCCGCAGGATGTGCGCCCCACAGAATTTGCGCCCCACAGGATGTGCAAGCACAGTTTTTTTATTAATTTGATTTAAATATTTTTTTTTGTAAAAATGTTTTAATATTATTTTTATTTATGTGCGCAGCAGGATGTGCGCCGCAGGATGTGCGCCCCACAGAATTTGCGCCCCACAGGATGTGCAAGCACAGTTTTTTTATTAATTTGATTTAAATATTTTTTTTTGTAAAAATCTTTTAATATTATTTTTATTTATGTGCGCAGCAGGATGTTTGCCGCAGGATGTGCGCCCCACAGAATTTGCGCCCCACAGGATGTGCAAGCACAGTTTTTTTATTAATTTGATTTAAATATTTTTTTTTGTAAAAATGTTTTAATATTATTTTTATTTATGTGCGCAGCAGGATGTGCGCCGCAGGATGTGCGACCCACAGAATTTGTGCCCCACAGGATGTGCAAGGACAGTTTTTTTATTAATTTGATTTAAAAAAAAAAATTGTAAATTGTTTTTAATATTATTTTTATTTATGTGCGCAGCAGGATGTGCGCCCCACATAATTTGCGCCCCACAGGTATGTGCAAGCAAGGTTTTTTATTAGTTATATTTAAATATTTTTTTTTGTAAAAATGTTTTAATATTATTTTTATTCATGTGCGCCCCACAGAATTTGCGCCCCACAGGATGTGCAAGCACAGTTTTTTTATTAATTTGATTTTTAAAAAATAATTGTAATTTGTTTTTAATATTATTTTTATTTATGTGCGCAGCAGGATGTGCGCCGCAGGATGTGCGCCCCACAGAATTTGCGCCCCACAGGATGTGCATGGACAGTTTTTTTATTAATTTGATTTAAAAAAAAAAATTGTAAATTGTTTTTAATATTATTTTTATTTATGTGCGCAGCAGGATGTGCGCCGCAGGATGTGCGCCCCACATAATTTGCGCCCCACAGGTATGTGCAAGCAAGGTTTTTTATTAGTTATATTTAAATATTTTTTTTTGTAAAAATGTTTTAATATTATTTTTATTCATGTGCGCCCCACAGAATTTGCGCCCCACAGGATGTGCAAGGACAGTTTTTTTATTAATTTGATTTTTAAAAAAAAATTGTAATTTGTTTTTAATATTATTTTTATTTATGTGCGCAACAGGATGTGCGCCGCAGCATGTGCGCCCCACAGAATTTGCGCCCCACAGGATGTGCAAGCACAGTTTTTTTATTAATTTGATTTTTTTAAAAAAATTGTAATTTGTTTTTAATATTATTTTTATGTATGTGCGCCGCAGGATGTGCGCCCCACAGAATTTGCGCCCCAACGGATGTGCAAGGACAGTTTTTTTATTAATTTGATTTAAATATTTTTTTTGTAAAAATGTTTTAATATTATTTTTATTCATGTGCGCAGCAGGATGTGCGCCGCAGGATGTGCGCCCCACAGAATTTGTGCCCCACATAATTTGCGCCCCACAGGATGTGCAAGCACAGTTTTTTTATTAATTTGATTTAAATATTTTTTTTGTAAAAATGTTTTAATATTATTTTTATTTATGTGCGCAGCAGGAAGTGCGCCGCAGGATGTGCGCCCCACAGAATTTGCGCCCCACAGGATGTGAAAGCACAGTTTGTTTATTAATTTGATTTAAAAAAAAAAAATTGTAAATTGTTTTTAATATTATTTTTATTTATGTGCGCAGCAGGATGTTGGCCGCAGGATGTGCGCCCCACAGAATTTGCGCCCCACAGGATGTGCAAGCACATTTTTTTTATTAATTTGATTTAAATATTTTTTTTTGTAAAAATGTTTTAATATTATTTTTATTCATGTGCGCAGCAGGATTTGCGCCGCAGGATGTGCGCCCCACAGAATTTGCGCCCCACAGGATGTGCAACCCAAAATTGTAATTTGTTTTTAATATTATTTTTATTTATGTGCGCAGCAGGATGTGCGCCGCAGGATGTGCGCCCCACAGAATTTGCGCCCCACAGGATGTGCAAGCACAGTTTTTTTATTAATTTGATTTAAATATTTTTTTTTGTAAAAATCTTTTAATATTATTTTTATTTATGTGCGCAGCAGGATGTTTGCCGCAGGATGTGCGCCCCACAGAATTTGCGCCCCACAGGATGTGCAAGCACAGTTTTTTTATTAATTTGATTTAAATATTTTTTTTTGTAAAAATGTTTTAATATTATTTTTTTTTATGTGCGCAGCAGGATGTGCGCCGCAGGATGTGCGACCCACAGAATTTGCGCCCCACAGGATGTGCAAGCACAGTTTGTTTATTAATTTGATTTAAAAAAAAAAATTGTAATTTGTTTTTAATATTATTTTTATTTATGTGCGCAGCAGGATGTGCGCAGCAGGATGTGCGCCGCAGGATGTGCGCCCCACAGAATTTGCGCCCCACAGGATGTGCAAGCACAGTTTTTTTATTAATTTGATTTAAATATTTTTTTTTGTAAAAATCTTTTAATATTATTTTTATTTATGTGCGCAGCAGGATGTTTGCCGCAGGATGTGCGCCCCACAGAATTTGCGCCCCACAGGATGTGCAAGCACAGTTTTTTTATTAATTTGATTTAAATATTTTTTTTTGTAAAAATCTTTTAATATTATTTTTATTTATGTGCGCAGCAGGATGTGCGCCGCAGGATGTGCGACCCACAGAATTTGTGCCCCACAGGATGTGCAAGGACAGTTTTTTTATTAATTTGATTTAAAAAAAAAAATTGTAAATTGTTTTTAATATTATTTTTATTTATGTGCGCAGCAGGATGTGCGCCCCACATAATTTGCGCCCCACAGGTATGTGCAATCAAGGTTTTTTATTAGTTATATTTAAATATTTTTTTTTGTAAAAATGTTTTAATATTATTTTTATTCATGTGCGCCCCACAGAATTTGCGCCCCACAGGATGTGCAAGCACAGTTTTTTTATTAATTTGATTTTTAAAAAATAATTGTAATTTGTTTTTAATATTATTTTTATTTATGTGCGCAGCAGGATGTGCGCCGCAGGATGTGCGCCCCACAGAATTTGCGCCCCACAGGATGTGCATGGACAGTTTTTTTATTAATTTGATTTAAAAAAAAAAATTGTAAATTGTTTTTAATATTATTTTTATTTATGTGCGCAGCAGGATGTGCGCCGCAGGATGTGCGCCCCACATAATTTGCGCCCCACAGGTATGTGCAAGCAAGGTTTTTTATTAGTTATATTTAAATATTTTTTTTTGTAAAAATGTTTTAATATTATTTTTATTCATGTGCGCCCCACAGAATTTGCGCCCCACAGGATGTGCAAGCACAGTTTTTTTATTAATTTGATTTAAATATTTTTTTTTGTAAAAATGTTTTAATATTATTTTTATTTATTTGCGCAGCAGGATGTGCGCCGCAGGATGTGCGCCCCACAGAATTTGTGCCCCACAGGATGTGCAAGGACAGTTTTTTTATTAATTTGATTTAAAAAAAAAAATTGTAAATTGTTTTTAATATTATTTTTATTTATGTGCGCAGCAGGATGTGCGCCGCAGGATGTGCGCCCCACATAATTTGCGCCCCACAGGTATGTGCAAGCAAGGTTTTTTATTAGTTATATTTAAATATTTTTTTTTGTAAAAATGTTTTAATATTATTTTTATTCATGTGCGCCCCACAGAATTTGCGCCCCACAGGATGTGCAAGGACAGTTTTTTTATTAATTATATTTTTAAAAAAAAATTGTAATTTGTTTTTAATATTATTTTTATTTATTTGCGCAGCAGGATGTGCGCCGCAGGATGTGCGCCCCACAGAATTTGCGCCCCAACGGATGTGCAAGGACAGTTTTTTTATTAATTTGATTTAAATATTTTTTTTGTAAAAATGTTTTAATATTATTTTTATTCATGTGCGCAGCAGGATGTGCGCCGCAGGATGTGCGCCCCACAGAATTTGTGCCCCACATAATTTGCGCCCCACAGGATGTGCAAGCACAGTTTTTTTATTAATTTGATTTAAATATTTTTTTTGTAAAAATGTTTTAATATTATTTTTATTTATGTGCGCAGCAGGAAGTGCGCCGCAGGATGTGCGCCCCACATAATTTGCGCCCCAGAGGATGTGCAAGGACAGTTTTTTTATTAATTTGATTTAAAAAAAAAATTGTAATTTGTTTTTAATGTTATTTTTATTTATGTGCGCAGCAGGATGTGCACCCCACAGAATTTGCGCCCCACAGGATGTGCAAGCACAGTTTTTCTATTAATTTGATTTAAATATTTTTTTTTGTAAAAATGTTTTAATATTATTTTTATTTATCTGCGCAGCAGGATGTGTGCCGCAGGATGTGCGCCCCACAGAATTTGCGCCCCACAGGATGTGCAAGGACAGTTTTTTTATTAATTTGATTTAAATATTTTTTTTGTAAAAATGTTTTAATATTATTTTTATTTATGTGCGCAGCAGGATGTGCGCCACAGGATGTGCGCCCCACAGAATTTGCGCCCCACAGAATTTGCGCCCCACAGGAAGTGCAATCACAGTTTTTTTATTAATTTGATTTAAAAAAAAAAAATTGTGAATTTTTTATAATTTTATTTTTATTTATTTGCGCAGCAGGATGTGCGCTGCAGGATGTGCGCCCCACATAATTTGCGCCCCACAGGATGTGCAAGCAAGGTTTTTTATTAGTTATATTTAAATATTTTTTTTTGTAAAAATGTTTTGATATTATTTTTTTCATGTGCACAGCAGGATGTGCGCCCCACAGAATTTGCGCCCCACAGGATGTGCAAGGACAGTTTTTTTATTAATTTGATTTTAAAAAAAAAATTGTAATTTGTTTTTAATATTATTTTTATGTATGTGCGCAGCAGGATGTGCGCCGCAGGATGTGCGCCGCAGGATGTGCACCCCACAGAATTTGCGCCCCACAGGATGTGCAAGCACAGTTTTTCTATTAATTTGATTTAAATATTTTTTTTTGTAAAAATGTTTTAATATTATTTTTATTTATCTGCGCAGCAGGATGTGCGCCGCAGGATGTGCGCCCCACAGAATTTGCGCCCCTCAGGATGTGCAAGCACAGTTTTTTTATTAATTTGATTTAAATATTTTTTTTTGTAAAAATGTTTTAATATTATTTTTATTTATGTGCGCAGCAGGATGTGCGCCGCAGGATGTGCGACCCACAGAATTTGCGCCCCACAGGATGTGCAAGCACAGTTTGTTTATTAATTTGATTTAAAAAAAAAAATTGTAATTTGTTTTTAATATTATTTTTATTTATGTGCGCAGCAGGATGTGCGCCGCAGGATGTGCGCCCCACAGAATTTGCGCCCCACAGGATGTGCAAGCACAGTTTTTTTATTAATTTGATTTAAATATTTTTTTTGTAAAAATGTTTTAATATTATTTTTATTTATGTGCGCAGCAGGATGTGCGCCGCAGGATGTGCGCCCCACAGAATTTGCGCCCCACAGGATGTGAAAGCACAGTTTGTTTATTAATTTGATTTAAAAAAAAAAAATTGTAAATTGTTTTTAATATTATTTTTATTTATGTGCGCAGCAGGATGTTGGCCGCAGGATGTGCGCCCCACAGAATTTGCGCCCCACAGGATGTGCAACCCAAAATTGTAATTTGTTTTTAATATTATTTTTATTTATGTGCGCAGCAGGATGTGCGCCGCAGGATGTGCGCCCCACAGAATTTGCGCCCCACAGGATGTGCAAGCACAGTTTTTTTATTAATTTGATTTAAATATTTTTTTTGTAAAAATGTTTTAATATTATTTTTATTTATGTGCGCAGCAGGATGTGCGCCGCAGGATGTGCGCCCCACAGAATTTGCGCCCCACAGGATGTGAAAGCACAGTTTGTTTATTAATTTGATTTAAAAAAAAAAAATTGTAAATTGTTTTTAATATTATTTTTATTTATGTGCGCAGCAGGATGTTGGCCGCAGGATGTGCGCCCCACAGAATTTGCGCCCCACAGGATGTGCAACCCAAAATTGTAATTTGTTTTTAATATTATTTTTATTTATGTGCGCAGCAGGATGTGCGCCGCAGGATGTGCGCCCCACAGAATTTGCGCCCCACAGGATGTGCAAGCACAGTTTTTTTATTAATTTGATTTAAATATTTTTTTTTGTAAAAATCTTTTAATATTATTTTTATTTATGTGCGCAGCAGGATGTTTGCCGCAGGATGTGCGACCCACAGAATTTGCGCCCCACAGGATGTGCAAGCACAGTTTGTTTATTAATTTGATTTAAAAAAAAAAATTGTAATTTGTTTTTAATATTATTTTTATTTATGTGCGCAGCAGGATGTGCGCAGCAGGATGTGCGCCGCAGGATGTGCGCCCCACAGAATTTGCGCCCCACAGGATGTGCAAGCACATTTTTTTTATTAATTTGATTTAAATATTTTTTTTTGTAAAAATGTTTTAATATTATTTTTATTCATGTGCGCAGCAGGATTTGCGCCGCAGGATGTGCGCCCCACAAAATTTGCGCTCCACAGGATGTGCAAGGACAGTTTTTTTATTAATTTGATTTAAAAAAAAAAATTGTAATTTGTTTTTAATATTATTTTTATTTATGTGCGCAGCAGGATGTGCGCCGCAGGATGTGCGCCCCACAGAATTTGCGCCCCACAGGATGTGCAAGCACAGTTTTTTTATTATTTTGATTTAAATATTTTTTTTTGTAAAAATCTTTTAATATTATTTTTATTTATGTGCGCAGCAGGATGTTTGCCGCAGGATGTGCGCCCCACAGAATTTGCGCCCCACAGGATGTGCAAGCACAGTTTTTTTATTAATTTGATTTAAATATTTTTTTTTGTAAAAATGTTTTAATATTATTTTTATTTATGTGCGCAGCAGGATGTGCGCCGCAGGATGTGCGCCCCACAGAATTTGCGCCCCACAGGATGTGCAAGCACATTTTTTTTATTAATTTGATTTAAATATTTTTTTTTGTAAAAATGTTTTAATATTATTTTTATTTATGTGCGCAGCAGGATGTGCGCCGCAGGATGTGCGACCCACAGAATTTGCGCCCCACAGGATGTGCAAGCACATTTTTTTTATTAATTTGATTTAAATATTTTTTTTTGTAAAAATGTTTTAATATTATTTTTATTCATGTGCGCAGCAGGATTTGCGCCGCAGGATGTGCGCCCCACAGAATTTGCGCCCCACAGGATGTGCAACCCAAAATTGTAATTTGTTTTTAATATTATTTTTATTTATGTGCGCAGCAGGATGTGCGCCGCAGGATGTGCGCCCCACAGAATTTGCGCCCCACAGGATGTGCAAGCACAGTTTTTTTATTAATTTGATTTAAATATTTTTTTTTGTAAAAATCTTTTAATATTATTTTTATTTATGTGCGCAGCAGGATGTTTGCCGCAGGATGTGCGCCCCACAGAATTTGCGCCCCACAGGATGTGCAAGCACAGTTTTTTTATTAATTTGATTTAAATATTTTTTTTTGTAAAAATGTTTTAATATTATTTTTATTTATGTGCGCAGCAGGATGTGCGCCGCAGGATGTGCGACCCACAGAATTTGCGCCCCACAGGATGTGCAAGGACAGTTTGTTTATTAATTTGATTTAAAAAAAAAAATTGTAATTTGTTTTTAATATTATTTTTATTTATGTGCGCAGCAGGATGTGCGCAGCAGGATGTGCGCCGCAGGATGTGCGCCCCACAGAATTTGCGCCCCACAGGATGTGCAAGCACAGTTTTTTTATTAATTTGATTTAAATATTTTTTTTGTAAAAATGTTTTAATATTATTTTTATTTATGTGCGCAGCAGGATGTGCGCCGCAGGATGTGCGCCCCACAGAATTTGCGCCCCACAGGATGTGAAAGCACAGTTTGTTTATTAATTTGATTTAAAAAAAAAAAATTGTAAATTGTTTTTAATATTATTTTTATTTATGTGCGCAGCAGGATGTTGGCCGCAGGATGTGCGCCCCACAGAATTTGCGCCCCACAGGATGTGCAACCCAAAATTGTAATTTGTTTTTAATATTATTTTTATTTATGTGCGCAGCAGGATGTGCGCCGCAGGATGTGCGCCCCACAGAATTTGCGCCCCACAGGATGTGCAAGCACAGTTTTTTTATTAATTTGATTTAAATATTTTTTTTTGTAAAAATCTTTTAATATTATTTTTATTTATGTGCGCAGCAGGATGTTTGCCGCAGGATGTGCGACCCACAGAATTTGCGCCCCACAGGATGTGCAAGCACAGTTTGTTTATTAATTTGATTTAAAAAAAAAAATTGTAATTTGTTTTTAATATTATTTTTATTTATGTGCGCAGCAGGATGTGCGCAGCAGGATGTGCGCCGCAGGATGTGCGCCCCACAGAATTTGCGCCCCACAGGATGTGCAAGCACATTTTTTTTATTAATTTGATTTAAATATTTTTTTTTGTAAAAATGTTTTAATATTATTTTTATTCATGTGCGCAGCAGGATTTGCGCCGCAGGATGTGCGCCCCACAAAATTTGCGCTCCACAGGATGTGCAAGGACAGTTTTTTTATTAATTTGATTTAAAAAAAAAAATTGTAATTTGTTTTTAATATTATTTTTATTTATGTGCGCAGCAGGATGTGCGCCGCAGGATGTGCGCCCCACAGAATTTGCGCCCCACAGGATGTGCAAGCACAGTTTTTTTATTATTTTGATTTAAATATTTTTTTTTGTAAAAATCTTTTAATATTATTTTTATTTATGTGCGCAGCAGGATGTTTGCCGCAGGATGTGCGCCCCACAGAATTTGCGCCCCACAGGATGTGCAAGCACAGTTTTTTTATTAATTTGATTTAAATATTTTTTTTTGTAAAAATGTTTTAATATTATTTTTATTTATGTGCGCAGCAGGATGTGCGCCGCAGGATGTGCGCCCCACAGAATTTGCGCCCCACAGGATGTGCAAGCACATTTTTTTTATTAATTTGATTTAAATATTTTTTTTTGTAAAAATGTTTTAATATTATTTTTATTTATGTGCGCAGCAGGATGTGCGCCGCAGGATGTGCGACCCACAGAATTTGCGCCCCACAGGATGTGCAAGCACATTTTTTTTATTAATTTGATTTAAATATTTTTTTTTGTAAAAATGTTTTAATATTATTTTTATTCATGTGCGCAGCAGGATTTGCGCCGCAGGATGTGCGCCCCACAGAATTTGCGCCCCACAGGATGTGCAACCCAAAATTGTAATTTGTTTTTAATATTATTTTTATTTATGTGCGCAGCAGGATGTGCGCCGCAGGATGTGCGCCCCACAGAATTTGCGCCCCACAGGATGTGCAAGCACAGTTTTTTTATTAATTTGATTTAAATATTTTTTTTTGTAAAAATCTTTTAATATTATTTTTATTTATGTGCGCAGCAGGATGTTTGCCGCAGGATGTGCGCCCCACAGAATTTGCGCCCCACAGGATGTGCAAGCACAGTTTTTTTATTAATTTGATTTAAATATTTTTTTTTGTAAAAATGTTTTAATATTATTTTTATTTATGTGCGCAGCAGGATGTGCGCCGCAGGATGTGCGACCCACAGAATTTGCGCCCCACAGGATGTGCAAGGACAGTTTGTTTATTAATTTGATTTAAAAAAAAAAATTGTAATTTGTTTTTAATATTATTTTTATTTATGTGCGCAGCAGGATGTGCGCAGCAGGATGTGCGCCGCAGGATGTGCGCCCCACAGAATTTGCGCCCCACAGGATGTGCAAGCACAGTTTTTTTATTAATTTGATTTAAATATTTTTTTTGTAAAAATGTTTTAATATTATTTTTATTTATGTGCGCAGCAGGATGTGCGCCGCAGGATGTGCGCCCCACAGAATTTGCGCCCCACAGGATGTGAAAGCACAGTTTGTTTATTAATTTGATTTAAAAAAAAAAAATTGTAAATTGTTTTTAATATTATTTTTATTTATGTGCGCAGCAGCAGGATGTGCGCCGCAGGATGTGCGCCCCACATAATTTGCGCCCCACAGGATGTGCAAGGACAGTTTTTTTATTAATTTGATTTAAAAAAAAAAATTGTAATTTGTTTTTAATATTATTTTTATTTATGTGCGCAGCAGGATGTGCGCTTCAGGATGTGCGCCCCACAGAATTTGCGCCCTACAGGATGTGCAAGCACAATTTTTTTATTAATTGTTTTAAATATTTTTTTTGTAAAGATGTTTTAATATTATTTTTATCTATGTGCGCAGCAGGATGTGCGCCGCAGTCTGTGCGCCCCACATAATTTGCGCCCCACGGGATGTGCAACCACAGTTTTTTTATTAGTTATATTTAAATATTTTTTTTTGTAAAAATGTTTTAATATTATCTTTATTTATGTGCGCAGCAGGATGTGCGCCGCAGGATGTGCGCCCCACAGAATTTGCGCCCCACAGAATTTGCACCCCACAGGATGTGCAAGCACAGTTTTTTTATTAATTTGATTTAAATATTTTTTTTTGTAAAAATGTTTTAATATTATTTTTATTTATGTGCGCAGCAGGATGTGCGCCGCAGGATGTGCGCCCCACAGAATTTGCGCCACACAGGATGTGCAAGGACAGTTTTTTTATTAATTTGATTTAAAAAAAAAATTGTAATTCGTTTTTAATATTATTTTTATTTATGTGCTAAGCAGGATATGCGCCACAGGATGTGCGCCCCACAGAATTTGTGCCCCACAGGTTGTGCAAGGACAGTTTTTTTATTAATTTTATTTAAAAAAAAAAAATTGTAATTTGTTTTTAATATTATTTTTATTTATGTGCGCAGCAGGATGTGCGCCGCAGGATGTGCGCCCCACAGAATTTGCGCCCCACAGGATGTGCAAGCACAGTTTTTTTATTAATTTGATTTAAATATTTTTTTTTGTAAAAATATTTTAATATTATTTTTATTTTATGTGTGCAGCAGGATGTGCGCTTCAGGATGTGCGCCCCACAGAATTTGCGCCCTACAGGATGTGCAAGCACAGTTTTTTTATTAATTTGATTTAAATATTTTTTTTTGTAAAAATGTTTTAATATTATTTTTATTTATGTGCGCAGCAGGATGTGCGCCCCACCGAATTTGCGCCCCACAGGGTGTGCAAGCACAGTTTTTTTATTAATTTGATTTAAAAAAAAAAAATTGTAATTTGTTTTTAATATTATTTTTATTTATGTGCGCAGCAGGATGTTCGCCGCAGGATGTGCGCCCCACATAATTTGCGCCCCACAGGATGTGCAAGCACAGTTTTTTTATTAATTTGATTTAAATATTTTTTTTTGTAAAAATGTTTTAATATTATTTTTATTTATGTGCGCAGCAGGATGTGCGCCGCAGGATGTGCGCCCCACAGAATTTGCGCCACACAGGATGTGCAAGGACAGTTTTTTTATTAATTTGATTTAAAAAAAAAATTGTAATTTGTTTTTAATATTATTTTTATTTATGTGCACAGCAGGATGTGCGCCGCAGGATGTGCGCCCCACAGAATTTGTGCCCCACAGGATGTGCAAGGACAGTTTTTTTATTAATTTTATTTAAAAAAAAAAAATTGCAATTTGTTTTTAATATTATTTTTATTTATGTGCGCAGCAGGATGTGCGCCGCAGGATGTGCGCCCCACAAAATTTGCGCTCCACAGGATGTGCAAGGACAGTTTTTTTATTAATTTGATTTAAAAAAAAAAATTGTAATTTGTTTTTAATATTATTTTTATTTATGTGCGCAGCAGGATGTGCGCCGCAGGATGTGCGCCCCACAGAATTTGCGCCCCACAGGATGTGCAAGCACAGTTTTTTTATTAATTTGATTTAAATATTTTTTTTTGTAAAAATGTTTTAATATTATTTTTATTTATGTGCGCAGCAGGATGTGCGCCGCAGGATGTGCGACCCACAGAATTTGCGCCCCACAGGATGTGCAAGGACAGTTTGTTTATTAATTTGATTTAAAAAAAAAAATTGTAATTTGTTTTTAATATTATTTTTATTTATGTGCGCAGCAGGATGTGCGCAGCAGGATGTGCGCCGCAGGATGTGCGCCCCACAGAATTTGCGCCCCACAGGATGTGCAAGCACAGTTTTTTTATTAATTTGATTTAAATATTTTTTTTGTAAAAATGTTTTAATATTATTTTTATTTATGTGCGCAGCAGGATGTGCGCCGCAGGATGTGCGCCCCACAGAATTTGCGCCCCACAGGATGTGAAAGCACAGTTTGTTTATTAATTTGATTTAAAAAAAAAAAATTGTAAATTGTTTTTAATATTATTTTTATTTATGTGCGCAGCAGCAGGATGTGCGCCGCAGGATGTGCGCCCCACATAATTTGCGCCCCACAGGATGTGCAAGGACAGTTTTTTTATTAATTTGATTTAAAAAAAAAAATTGTAATTTGTTTTTAATATTATTTTTATTTATGTGCGCAGCAGGATGTGCGCTTCAGGATGTGCGCCCCACAGAATTTGCGCCCTACAGGATGTGCAAGCACAATTTTTTTATTAATTTGATTTAAATATTTTTTTTTGTAAAAATGTTTTAATATTATTATTATTAATGTGCGCAGCTGGATGTGCGCCGCATGATGTGCGCCCCACAGGATGAGCAAGCACAGTTTTTTTATTAATTGTTTTAAATATTTTTTTTGTAAAGATGTTTTAATATTATTTTTATCTATGTGCGCAGCAGGATGTGCGCCGCAGGATGTGCGCCCCACAGAATTTGCGCCCCACAGGATGTGCAAGCACAGTTTTTTTATTAATTTGATTTAAACATTTTTTTTTGTAAAAATATTTTAATATTATTTTTATTTTATGTGCGCAGCAGGATGTGCGCAGCTGGATGTGTGCTGCATGATGTGCGCCCCACATAATTTGCGCCCCACATGATGAGCAAGCACAGTTTTTTTATTAATTGTTTTAAATATTTTTTTTGTAAAGATGTTTTAATATCATTTTTATCTATGTTCGCAGCAAGATGTGCGCCGCAGTCTGTGCGCCCCACATAATTTGCGCCCCACAGGAAGTGCAACCACAGTTTTTTATTAATTTGATTTTTTAAAAAAAATTGTAATTTGTTTTTAATATTGTTTTTATTTATGTGCGCAGCAGGATGTGCGCCACAGGATGTGCGCCCCACAGAATTTGCGCCCCACAGGATGTGCAAGGACAGTTTTTTTATTAATTTGATTTAAAAAAAAAAATTGTAATTTGTTTTTAATATTATTTTTATTTATGTGCGCAGCAGGATGTGCCTCGCAGGATGTGCGCCCCACAGAATTTGCGCCCCACAGGATGTGTAAGCACAGTTTTTTTATTAATTTGATTTAAATATTTTTTTTTGTAAAAATGTTTTAATATTATTTTTATTTATGTGCGCAGCAGGATGTGCGCCGCAGGATGTGCGCCCCACAGAATTTGCGCCCCACAGGATGTGCAACCACAGTTTTTTATTAATTTGATTTAAATATTTTTTTCTGTAAAAATGTTTTAATATTATTTTTATTTATGTGCGCAGCAGGATGTGCGCCGCAGGATGTGCGCCCCACAGAATTTGCGCCCCACAGGATGTGCAACCACAGTTTTTTTATTAATTTGATTTTTAAAAAAAAATTGTAATTTGTTTTTAATATTATTTTTATTTATGTGCGCAGCAGGATGTGCGCCGCAGGATGTGCGCCCCACAGAATTTGCGCCCCACAGGATGTGCAAGGACAGTTTTTTTATTAATTTGATTTAAAAAAAAAAAAATTGTAATTTGTTTTTAATATTATTTTTATTTATGTGCGCAGCAGGATGTGCGCCGCAGGATGTGCGCCCCACAGAATTTGCGCCCCACAGGATGTGCAAGCACAGTTTTTGTATTAATTTGATTTAAAAAAAAAAAAAATTGTAAATTGTTTTTAATACTATTTTTATTAATGTGCGCAGCTGGATGTGCGCCCCACAGAATTTGCGCCCCACAGGATGTGCAACCAAAGTTTTTTTATTAATTTGATTTAAAAAAAAAAAATTGTAATTTGTTTTTAATATTATTTTTATTTATGTGCGCAGCAGGATGTGCGCTGCAGCATGTGCGCCCCACAGAATTTGCGCCCCACAGGATGTGCAAGCACAGTTTTTTTATTAATTTGATTTAAATATTTTTTTTTGTAAAAATGTTTTAATATTATTTTTATTTATGTGCGCAGCAGGATGTGCGTCCCACAGAATTTGCGCCCCACAGGATGTGCAAGCACAGTTTTTTTATTAATTTGATTTAAATATTTTTTTTTGTAAAAATGTTTTAATATTATTTTTATTCATGTGCGCAGCAGGATGTGCGCTGCAGGATGTGCGCCCCACAGAATTTGCGCCCCACAGGATGTTCAAGCACAGTTTTTTTAATAATTTGATGTAAATATTTTTTTTTGTAAAAATGTTTTAATATTATTTTTATTTATGTGCGCAGCAGGATGTGCGCCGCAGGATGTGCGCCCCACAGAATTTGCGCCCCACAGGATGTGCAAGCACAGTTTTTTTATTAATTTGATTTAAAAAAAAAAAAATTGTAAATTTTTTTTAATACTATTTTTATTAATGTGCGCAGCTGGATGTGCGCCCCACAGAATTTGCGCCCCACAGGATGTGCAACCACAGTTTTTTTATTAATTTGATTTAAAAAAAAAAAATTGTAATTTGTTTTTAATACTATTTTTATTAATGTGCGCAGCTGGATGTGCGCCCCACAGAATTTGCGCCCCACAGGATGTGCAAGCACAGTTTTTTTATTAATTTGATTTAAAAAAAAAAAATTGTAATTTGTTTTTAATATTATTTTTATTCATGTGCGCAGCAGGATGTGCGCTGCAGCATGTGCGCCCCACAGAATTTGCGCCCCACAGGATGTGCAAGCACAGTTTTTTTATTAATTTGATTTAAATATTTTTTTTTGTAAAAATGTTTTAATATTATTTTTATTTATGTGCGCAGCAGGATGTGCGCTGCAGGATGTGCGCCCCACAGAATTTAGGCCCCACAGGATGTGCAAGGACAGTTTTTTTAATAATTTGATTTAAATATTTTTTTTTGTAAAAATGTTTTAATATTATTTTTATTTATGTGCGCAGCAGGATGTGCGTCCCACAGAATTTGCGCCCCACAGGATGTGCAAGCACAGTTTTTTTATTAATTTGATTTAAAAAAAAAAATTGTAAATTTTTTTTAATTTTATTTTTATTTATTTGCGCAGCAGGATGTGCGCTGCAGGATGTGCGCACCACATAATTTGCGCCCCACAGGATGTGCAAGCAAGGTTTTTTATTAGTTATATTTAAATATTTTTTTTTGTAAAAATGTTTTAATATTATTTTTATTTATGTGCGCAGCAGGATGTGCGCCGCAGGATGTGCGCCCCACAGAATTTGCGCCCGACAGGATGTGCAAGCACAGTTTTTTTATTTATTTGATTTACATATATTTTTTTGTAAAAATGTTTTAATATTATTTTTATTCATGTGCACAGCAGGATGTGCGCCGCAGGATGTGCGCCCCACAGAATTTGCGCCCCACAGGATGTGCAAGCACAGTTTTTTTATTAATTTGATTTTAAAAAAAAAATTGTAATTTGTTTTTAATATTATTTTTATTTATGTGCGCAGCAGGATGTGCGCCGCAGGATGTGCGCCCCACAAAATTTGCGCCCCACAGGATGTGCAAGCACAGTTTTTTTATTAATTTGATTTAAATATTTTTTTTTGTAAAAATGTTTCAATATTATTTGTATTAATGTGCGCAGCTGGATGTGCGCCGCAGGATGTGCGCCCCACAGAATTTGCGCCCCACAGGATGTGCAAGGACAGTTTTTTTATTAATTTGATTAAAAAAAAAAAATTGTAATTTGTTTTTAATATTATTTTTATTTATGTGCGCAGCAGGATGTGCGCTGCAGCATGTGCGCCCCACAGAATTTGCGCCCCACAGGATGTGCAAGCACAGTTTTTTTATTAATTTGATTTAAATATTTTTTTTTGTAAAAATGTTTTAATATTATTTTTATTTATGTGCGCAGCAGGATGTGCGTCCCACAGAATTTGCGCCCCACAGGATGTGCAAGCACAGTTTTTTTATTAATTTGATTTAAATATTTTTTTTTGTAAAAATGTTTTATTTTATTTTTATTTATGTGCGCAGCAGGATGTGCGCCGCAGGATGTGCGCCCCACAGAATTTGCGCCCCACATAATTTGCGCCCCACAGGATGTGCAAGCACAGTTTTTTTATTAATTTGATTTAAAAAAAAAAAAATTGTAAATTTTTTTAAATTTTATTTTTATTTATTTGCGCAGCAGGATGTGCGCTGCAGGATGTGAGCACCACATAATTTGCGCCCCACAGGATGTGCAAGCAAGGTTTTTTATTAGTTATATTTAAATATTTTTTTTTGTAAAAATGTTTTAATATTATTTTTATTTATGTGCGCAGCAGGATGTGCGCCGCAGGATGTGCGCCCCACAGAATTTGCGCCCGACAGGATGTGCAAGCACAGTTTTTTTATTAATTTGATTTAAAAAAAAAAAATTGTAATTTGTTTTTAATATTATTTTTATTTATGTGCACAGCAGGATGTGCGCTGCAGGATGTGCGCCCCACATAATTTGCGCCCCACAGGATGTGCAAGCACAGTTTTTTTATTAATTTGATTTAAAAAAAAAAAAAATTGTAAATTGTTTTTAATATTATTTTTATTAATGTGCGCAGCTGGATGTGCGCCCCACAGAATTTGCGCCCCACAGGATGTGCAACCACAGTTTTTTTATTAATTTGATTTAAAAAAAAAAATTGTAATTTGTTTTTAATATTATTTTTATTTATGTGCTCAGCAGGATGTGCGCCGCAGCATGTGCGCCCCACAGAATTTGCGCCCCACAGGATGTGCAAGGACAGTGTAGGGGCCAAAATGCATATTTGGTCCGTTTGTTTATTGTTTATTTTGAAAGGTTAGTCACACTGTTTTGGAGCATGTCACTTCCGTTTGATTGACACATGGGTGTGGCTTAATCTATATACCTGGGCAGTCAGATCAGCGGAGGGGGAGAAAGGGGGTTAGTGGCGCACCTGATTATATTTTCTGTTTAGCGTCGTCGTCGTCGTCGTCGTCGTCGTCATCGTCAAACAACCATGTTTGCATTCATCAATTGTCATTCGGTCTACAGCAATAAAATTCTCAAACTATATTCATCACCGGACTTGGATTCATTGTACGACGCGTAACAGCCTGGAGCCCACTTAAGCCTCTTAGCGGCCTTTTATAGGAAAACGGACGCTATATTTAGTAAACAGAAATAATCCAAAAACACCACGGGAGTCAACGTTGCTCTTATCGCTTGGATCTCGATGTTTTGGACGGAACGAACTATGCAACAGGGGACTCTTCTGCGGACGCCTGGAATCAGAGACACATAATTGACTGCAGCAGCGGTGTAACGCGGAAGTGACAGCAGCGCATCACAGCCATCAGAATCGGTATGTTTGTTAATCCTTCTGTGTAGTTGTTTGAAGTTGAACACAGTTTGGAAAGGCTGCCGTTTTGTCCATTGGGGACTGTTTGTTTGGGCTTGTGTTGCGCGTGCTTGGTTTGTCGCGATCGGCAATTGTTTGGGCTGATTGGAGGACTGCGTGATGAGCAGTGGCCGCCGTTTGCTGTACTGTGCTGTTGTGTTGGAAATCGCATTGTGACTGAATCAATGTCATTGCGGATTGCATTGTGTGTGTTGCTCTGTGCTTTGGTGAATTGTGCACGTTGAAAGTTCACATAATGAGTGACTCAAATGAAATGGAAATTACGGAGAAGAGAACGGTCAAGCTTACAGCCAAAGCGCTGGCTTGCAAAATGGAAACTCTTCAAAAGCAATGTCAATCAAATGTGAAAAAAATGAAAGAGCTCTCACGTGAAATTAAAGGGCTCATGAAAAATGATGAAAATGCAAAGAAAGTGCAATTCAAACTGAATGAACTCAAACAACTGTATGAAAATGCAAATGCAGCACATGAGTCAGTGATTGTTTTACTTCCCAAAGAGGAAAAGGTAACCCAAAAGGAGTGGTTTGGACGCATAATAAAACACAACACAGACTTCATTGATGATGTAAAGACATGGCTCTCTGAGATTGAAAGACACTTTCAACAAGCAAGAAAGGTGACTGAAGATGTGTTTGCTGCACAATCAGTCATCTCTCCCATTCCACCTGAAGAGGGAGCACCTGTTGCACCTGTTGAATTAAAGGAAAATATACCACACTCTGATGTTCCAGCTGCCATTCCTTCCCAACAGAATAAAGCAATATCTGACATGCAGGATGAAATAAAGCCAAGTGACAGTGTGTCAAATATTACCAACAGGAGTCACAAATCACATTCTTCATGCTCAAGATTTTCCACCACCTCATCTGCATGCATCAAGGCTGAGGCTGAAATGGCTGCTCTTATTGTAATACAACAAATGCTAAAAGATAAACATGCCATAGAAGCACAAGAGGAGGAGCTAAGGAGGAAAAAGGAGCAACTGGAGCTGGATGGGAATCTTGCTGCTACAATGGCAAAAATGAAGATTCTTGGAGCCTCAAGTAGATCTGGTGTGCGTAGCCACAGATCAAGAGTGTCAGATGGTATGAACTCGTATATGGAGAAAAAACAACGTGAAAAGAAAACACAAATGATTGCCACTGCTGACGGAGACATTAATCAAACCCAATCTCTCTCCACAGTGCCAGTGACAATTCAGTCAAATACATTAACTATGGATGCACATGTTACAATACCAACAACATTGCCTGCTCCAAGCAATGGTGAACAGAGCAACATGCTTAACATCATGGAAAAGCAAAATGACATCACTGCATTAATGATTCAACAACAGTCTCTCTCTCTTTAATGCCCAAGAAGGAGATTCGTCGTTTTGATGGTGACCCACTTCAATTTCAAACATTCATAAAATCCTTTGAACACAACATCGAAAGCAAGAACCCAAACCCCACAGATTGTCTTTATTATCTGGAACAATATACCGAAGCACAACCAAGAGAAATGGTGAGGAGCTGCCTTCATATGACCGCAGATAGAGGATTCAGGAAGGCAAAATCCTTACTGCAGGAGCACTTTGGCAACGAGCATAAAATTGCTACAGCCTACATGGAGAAGGCTCTTTCATGGTCGTCAATTAAACCAGATGACACAAAAACACTACAAGCATACACTCTGTTTCTAAGAGGATGTTGCAATGCCATGGAAGATGTCAACAACATGCAAGAGCTCAACATGTCTGCCAACCTGCTAATTATAATTAAGAAGCTGCCATATCGACTGAGGGATAAATGGAGATCTGTGGCATGTGATTTTCAGGAAAGGTACAACCAAAGAGCTACCTTCAGGGATCTGGTAAATTACCTTGAAAAACAAGTGAGGATTGCAACTGATCCAGTATTTGGAGACATCAGAGACACTCCCACACCAAGCAAGGATGGAAGAGGTTTTATGTCAAAACCACCTCATCCAAAAATCAAAGGAAGTACATTTGCAACCACTGTGACAGTTGCACATGAGAAAAATGGAAATGGACCTAGGAAAATGGAGAGTTGGCCGGCTGTAAAAAGGTGTTTGTTCTGTGGAGGTGGACATGCTTTGGAGGTGTGTTTCCTATTGGAAAAGAAAGCACATCATGAGAAAATCACTTTCCTTAAAGAAAATGGAGCCTGCTTTGGTTGTCTGCAGAAAGGACACATGAGCAAGGACTGCAGGAAGCGACTCAGCTGCAACATATGCAATTTGAAGCATCCTCAGATGCTGCATATCCACCAAAGAAGATTTGAAATGGACAAACATCATCCTCAAACAAAGGAAGAAGCTGACATCAGAGCCATAGCCTCGGTACAGACAAGTGGTCTTACTGGGGCCGGTGAAGACAATTGCAAACTCTCCATAGTGCCTGTGAAAGTAAAGGCCAAGAAGGGGAATACAACAGTGCATACATATGCATTCCTTGACCCGGGAAGCACTGCGTCATTTTGCACATTGGGGCTAATGAATAAGCTCAATCTCCAGGGAAGAAAATCAAATATTCTTCTGAGAACAATGGGTCAAAAGAAGGTCGTTGAAACCAGCATTGTTTCAGGCCTAGAGGTTACAGGACTTCATGGCACTGATTTCTGTGATCTCCCATGTGTGTACACTCAGAAGACTATGCCTGTGCACAAAGGGAACATCCCACATCAAAATGACATCAATCAGTGGCATCATTTAAAGAATATTCACTTACCTGAACTGGACTGTGAGATTGAGTTGCTGATTGGCTCCGATGTACCAAAGGCTCTGGAACCACTTCAAGTCATCAGGAGTGTGGGAGATGGACCATATGCCGTCAAAACAATGCTCGGCTGGACAGTTAACGGACCTCTGGGAAGAAAAGAAGATGAAAGGAAACCAGAAGAAGCTGTTGAGAGACTGGCTGAGCAGAAAAGAAGAACAAGATGAGGAAGAAAGAAAAAGGATTGAAGAAGAGAAGGTTAGACGAGAGGAAGAGCAGAGGTTGAGGAGCCAAGAAGAAGTCTGCCTACTACTGGAGGCAGCGGATCATTGACTGACGCAAACTGACTTTTGACCCCTTGACTTTGTTCCTGAACACTTGACTTTGATTAATCACTCTTTCCTTGGACAACGTATATCGGATTACAAATAATGAAGAAAGAAAATATATTTACATACTATGTTGATTGTTATGTCAAATTTGTAATTATTATTTGAAACATAATAATTAGGGGCCGGAATTGTAGGGGCCAAAATGCATATTTGGTCTGTTTGTTTATTGTTTATTTTGAAAGGTTAGTCACACTGTTTTGGAGCATGTCACTTCCGTTTGATTGACACATGGGTGTGGCTTAATCTATATACCTGGGCAGTCAGATCAGCGGAGGGGGAGAAAGGGGGTTAGTGGCGCACCTGATTATATTTTCTGTTTAGCGTCGTCGTCGTCGTCGTCGTCGTCATCGTCAAACAACCATGTTTGCATTCATCAATTGTCATTCGGTCTACAGCAATAAAATTCTCAAACTATATTCATCACCGGACTTGGATTCATTGTACGACGCGTAACAGCCTGGAGCCCACTTAAGCCTCTTAGCGGCCTTTTATAGGAAAACGGACGCTATAGACAATTTTTTTATTAATTTGATTTAAAAAAAAAAAATTGTAATTTGTTTTTAATATTATTTTTATTTATGTGCGCAGCAGGATGTGCGCTGCAGGATGTGCGCCCCACATAATTTGCGCCCCACAGGATGTGCAAGCACATTTTTTTATTAATTTGATTTAAATATTTTTTTTTGTAAAAATGTTTTAATATTATTTTTATTTATTTGCGCAGCAGGATGTGCGCCGCAGGATGTGCGCCCCACAGAATTTGCGCCCCACAGGATGTGCAAGGACAGTTTTTTTATTAATTTGATTTAAAAAAAAAAATTGTGATTTGTTTTTAATATTATTTTTATTTATGTGCGCAGCAGGATGTGCGCCACAGGATGTGCGCCCCACAGAATTTGCGCCCCACAGGATGTTCAAGCACAGTTTTTTTAATAATTTGATGTAAATATTTTTTTTTGTAAAAATGTTTTAATATTATTTTTATTTATGTGCGCAGCAGGATGTGCGCCGCAGGATGTGCGCCCCACAGAATTTGCGCCCCACAGGATGTGCAAGCACAGTTTTTTTATTAATTTGATTTAAATATTTTTTTTTGTAAAAATGTTTTAATATTATTTTTATTCATGTGCGCAGCAGGATTTGCGCCGCAGGATGTGCGCCCCACATAATTTGCGCCCCACAGGATGTGCAAGGACAGTTTTTTTATTAATTTGATTTAAAAAAAAAAAATTGTAATTTGTTTTTAATATTATTTTTATTTATGTGCGCAGCAGGATATGCGCCACAGGATTTGCGGCCCACAGAATTTGCGCCCCACAGGATGTGCAAGGACAGTTTTTTTATTAATTTGATTTAAATATTTTTTTTTGTAAAAATGTTTTAATATTATTTTTATTCATGTGCGCAGCAGGATGTGCGCCGCAGGATGTGCGCCCCACAGAATTTGCGCCCCACAGGATGTGCAAGGACAGTTTTTTTATTAATTTGATTTAAAAAAAAAAATTGTAATTTGTTTTTAATATTATTTTTATTTATGTGCGCAGCAGGATGTGCGCCGCAGGATGTGCGCCCCACAGAATTTGTGCCCCACAGGATGTGCAAGCACAGTTTTTTTATTAATTTGATTTAAATATTTTTTTTTGTAAAAATGTTTTAATATTATTTTTATTCATGTGCGCAGCAGGATTTGCGCCGCAGGATGTGAGCCCCACAGAATTTGCGCCCCACAGGATGTGCAAGGACAGTTTTTTTATTAATTTGATTTAAAAAAACAAAATTGTAATTTGTTTTTAATATTATTTTTATTTATGTGCGCAGCAGGATATGCGCCGCAGGATTTGCGGCCCACAGAATTTGCGCCCCACAGAATGTGCAAGCACAGTTTTTTTATTAATTTGATTTAAATATGTTTTTTTGTAAAAATGTTTTAATATTATTTTTATTCATGTGCGCAGCAGGATTTGCGCCGCAGGATGTGCGCCCCACAGAATTTGCGCCCCACAGGATGTGGAAGCACAGTTTTTTTATTAATTTGATTTAAATATTTTTTTTTGTAAAAATGTTTTAATATTATTTTTATTTATGTGCACAGCAGGATGTGCGCCCCACATAATTTGCGCCCCACAGGATGTGCAAGAACATTTTTTTTATTAATTTAATTTAAAAAAAAAAATTGTAATTTGTTTTTAATATTATTTTTATTTATGTGCGCAGCAGGATGTGCGCCGCAGGATGTGCGCCCCACAGAATTTGCGCCCCACAGGATGTGCAAGGACAGTTTTTTTATTAATTTGATTTAAAAAAAAAAAATTGTAAATTGTTTTTAATATTATTTTTATTTATGTGCGCAGCAGGATGTGCGCAGCAGGATGTGCGCCCCACATAATTTGCGCCCCACAGGATGTGCAAGCACAGTTTTTTTATTAATTTGATTTAAATACTTTTTTTGTAAAAATGTTTTAATATTATTTTTATTTATGTGCTTAGCAGGATGTGCGCCCCACTTAATTTGCGCCCCACAGGATGTGCAAGCACAGTTTTTTTTTAATTTGATTTAAATATTTTTTTTTGTAAAAATGTTTTAATATTATTTTTATTTATGTGCACAGCAGGATGTGCGCCCCACATAATTTGCGCCCCACAGGATGTGCAAGAACATTTTTTTTATTAATTTAATTTAAAAAAAAAAATTGTAATTTGTTTTTAATATTATTTTTATTTATGTGCGCAGCAGGATGTGCGCCGCAGGATGTGCGCCCCACAGAATTTGCGCCCCACAGGATGTGCAAGGACAGTTTTTTTATTAATTTGATTTAAAAAAAAAAAATTGTAAATTGTTTTTAATATTATTTTTATTTATGTGCGCAGCAGGATGTGCGCAGCAGGATGTGCGCCCCACATAATTTGCGCCCCACAGGATGTGCAAGCACAGTTTTTTTATTAATTTGATTTAAATACTTTTTTTGTAAAAATGTTTTAATATTATTTTTATTTATGTGCTTAGCAGGATGTGCGCCCCACTTAATTTGCGCCCCACAGGATGTGCAAGCACAGTTTTTTTTTAATTTGATTTAAATATTTTTTTTTGTAAAAATGTTTTAATATTATTTTTATTCATGTGCGCAGCAGGATTTGCGCCGCAGGATGTGCGCCCCACAGAATTTGCGCCCCACAGGATGTGCAAGCACAGTTTTTTTATTAATTTGATTTAAATATTTTTTTTGTAAAAATGTTTTAATGTTATTTTTATTTATGTGCGCAGCAGGATGTGCGCCGAAGGATGTGCGCCCCACAGAATTTGCGCCCCACAGAATTTGTGCCCCACAGGATGTGGAAGCACAGTTTTTTTATTAATTTGATTTAAATATTTTTTTTTGTAAAAATGTTTTAATATTATTTTTATTTATGTGCACAGCAGGATGTGCGCCCCACAGGACTTGCAAGGACAGTTTTTTTATTAATTTGATTTACAAAAAAATAAATTGTAATTTGTTTTTAATATTATTTTTATTTATGTGCGCAGCAGGATGTGCGCCGCAGGATGTGCGCCCCACAGAATTTGCGCCCCACAGGATGTGCAGGCACAGTTTTTTTATTAATTTGATTTAAATATTTTTTTTGTAAAAATGTTTTAATATTATTTTTATTCATGTGCGCAGCAGGATTTGCGCCGCAGGATGTGCGCCCCACAGAATTTGCGACCCAAAGGATGTGCAAGGACAGTTTTTTTATTAATTTGATTTAAAAAAAAAATTGTAATTTGTTTTTAATATTATTTTTATTCATGTGCGCAGCAGGATGTGCGCCCCACAGAATTTGCGCCCCACAGGATGTGCAAGCACAGTTTTTTTATTAATTTTATTTTAATATTTTTTTTTTTTTAATTTTTTAATATTTTTTTATTTATGTGCGCAGCAGGATGTGCGCTGGTGGATGTGCGCCCCACATAATTTGCGCCCCACAGGATGTGCAAGCACATTTTTTTTATTAATTTGATTTAAAAAAAAAAATTGTAATTTGTTTTTAATATTATTTTTATTTATGTGCGCAGCAGGATGTGCGCCGCAGGATGTGCGCCCCACATAATTTGCGCCCCACAGGATGTGCAAGAACATTTTTTTTATTAATTTAATTTAAAAAAAAAAATTGTAATTTGTTTTTAATATTATTTTTATTTATGTGCGCAGCAGGATGTGCGCCGCAGGATGTGCGCCCCACAGAATTTGCGCCCCACAGGATGTGCAAGGACAGTTTTTTTATTAATTTGATTTAAAAAAAAAAAATTGTAAATTGTTTTTAATATTATTTTTATTTATGTGCGCAGCAGGATGTGCGCCGCAGGATGTGCGCCCCACAGAATTTGCGCCCCACAGGATGTGCAAGGACAGTTTTTTTATTAATTTGATTTAAAAAAAAAATTGTAATTTGTTTTTAATATTATTTTTATTCATGTGCGCAGCAGGATGTGCGCCCCACAGAATTTGCGCCCCACAGGATGTGCAAGCACAGTTTTTTTATTAATTTTATTTTAATATTTTTTTTTTTTTTATTTTTTATATTTTTTTATTTATGTGCGCAGCAGGATGTGCGCTGGTGGATGTGCGCCCCACATAATTTGCGCCCCACAGGATGTGCAAGCACATTTTTTTTATTAATTTGATTTAAAAAAAAAAATTGTAATTTGTTTTTAATATTATTTTTATTTATGTGCGCAGCAGGATGTGCGCCGCAGGATGTGCGCCCCACAGAATTTGCGCCCCACAGGATGTGCAAGGACATTTTTTTTATTAATTTGATTTAAAAAAAAAAATTGTAATTTGTTTTTAATATTATTTTTATTTATGTGCGCAGCAGGATATGCGCCGCAGGATTTGCGCCGCAGGATGTGCGCCCCACAGAATTTGCGCCCCACAGGATGTGGAAGCACAGTTTTTTTATTAATTTGATTTAAATATTTTTTTTTGTAAAAATGTTTTAATATTATTTTTATTTATGTGCACAGCAGGATGTGCGCCCCACATAATTTGCGCCCCACAGGATGTGCAAGAACATTTTTTTTATTAATTTGATTTAAAAAAAAAAATTGTAATTTGTTTTTAATATTATTTTTATTTATGTGCGCAGCAGGATGTGCGCCGCAGGATGTGCGCCCCACATAATTTGCGCCCCACAGGATGTGCAAGGACAGTTTTTTTATTAATTTGATTTACAAAAAAATAAATTGTAATTTGTTTTTAATATTATTTTTATTTATGTGCGCAGCAGGATGTCTGCCGCAGGATGTGCGCCCCACAGAATTTGCGCCCCACAGGATGTGCAAGGACAGTTTTTTTATTAATTTGATTTAAATTCTTTTTTTGTAAAAATGTTTTAATATTATTTTTATTTATGTGCGCAGCAGGATGTGCGCCCCACTTAATTTGCGCCCCACAGGATGTGCAAGCACAGTTTTTTTTTAATTTGATTTAAATATTTTTTTTTGTAAAAATGTTTTAATATTATTTGTATTAATGTGCGCAGCTGGATGTGCGCCGCAGGATGTGCGCCCCACAGAATTTGCGCCCCACAGGATGTTCAAGCACAGTTTTTTTATTAATTTGATTTAAATATTTTTTTTTGTAAAAATGTTTTAATATTATTTTTATTCATGTGCGCAGCAGGATTTGCGCCGCAGGATGTGAGCCCCACAGAATTTGCGCCCCACAGGATGTGCAAGGACAGTTTTTTTATTAATTTGATTTAAAAAAAAAAAATTGTAATTTGTTTTTAATATTATTTTTATTTATGTGCGCAGCAGGATATGCGCCGCAGGATTTGCGGCCCACAGAATTTGCGCCCCACAGGATGTGCAAGCACAGTTTTTTTATTAATTTGATTTAAATATTTTTTTTTGTAAAAATGTTTTAATATTATTTTTATTTATGTGCAGAGCAGGATGTGCGCCGCAGGATGTGCACCCCACATAATTTGCGCCCCATAGGATGTGCAAGGACAGTTTTTTTATTAATTTGATTTAAATATTTTTTTTGTAAAAATGTTTTAATATTATTTTTATTCATGTGCGCAGCAGGATGTGCGCCGCAGGATGTGCGCCCCACAGAATTTGCGCCCCACAGGATGTGCAACCACAGTTTTTTTATTAATTTGATTTAAAAAAAAAAAACTTGTAAATTTGTTTCAACATTATTTTTATTTATGTGCGCAGCAGGATGTGCGCCCCACTTAATTTGCGCCCCACAGGATGTGCAAGCACAGTTTTTTTTTAATTTGATTTAAATATTTTTTTTTGTAAAAATGTTTTAATATTATTTTTATTCATGTGCGCAGCAGGATTTGCGACGCAGGATGTGAGCCCCACAGAATTTGCGCCCCACAGGATGTGCAAGCACAGTTTTTTTATTAATTTGATTTAAAAAAAAAAAAATTGTAATGTGTTTTTAATCTTATTTTTATTTATGTGCGCAGCAGGATGTGCGCCGCAGGATGTGCGCCCCACATAATTTGCGCCCCACAGGATGTGCAAGCACAGTTTTTTTATTAATTTGATTTGAATATTTTTTTTTGTAAAAATGTTTTAATATTATTTTTATTTATGTGCACAGCAGGATGTGCGCCCCACATAATTTGCGCCCCACAGGATGTGCAAGCACAGTTTTTTTTTAATTTGATTTAAATATTTTTTTTTGTAAAAATGTTTTAATATTATTTTTATTTATGTGCGCAGCAGGATGTGCGCCGCAGGATTTGCGCCCCACAGAATTTTCGCCCCACAGGATGTGCAAGCACGGTTTTTTTATTAATTTGATTTAAAAAAAAAAAATTGTAAATTTTTTTTAATTTTATTTTTATTTATTTGCGCAGCAGGATTTGCACTGCAGGATGTGCGCCCCACAGAATTTGCGCCCCACAGGATGTGCAAGGACAGTTTTTTTATTAATTTGATTTAAATATTTTTTTTGTAAAAATGTTTTAATATTATTTTTATTTATGTGCGCAGCAGGATGTGCGCCGAAGGATGTGCGCCCCAAAGAATTTGCGCCCCACAGAATTTGCGCCCCACAGGATGTGCAAGCACAGTTTTTTTATTAATTTGATTTAAATAATTTTTTTGTAAAAATGTTTTAATATTATTTGTATTTATGTGCGCAGCAGGATGTGCGCCGAAGGATGTGCGCCCCACAGAATTTGCGCCCCACAGGATGTGCAAGCACAGTTTTTTTATTAATTTGATTTAAAAAAAAAAAATTGTAAATTGTTTTTAATATTATTTTTATTTATGTGCGCAGCAGGATATGCGCCGCAGGATTTGCGGCCCACAGAATTTGCGCCCCACAGAATGTGCAAGCACAGTTTTTTTTTAATAATTTGATTTAAATATTTTTTTTTGTAAAAATGTTTTAATATTATTTTTATTTATGTGCACAGCAGGATGTGCGCCCTACAGAATTTGCGCCCCACAGGATGTGCAAGCACAGTTTTTTTATTAATTTGATTTAAAAAAAAAAAATTGTAAATTGTTTTTAATATTATTTTTATTCATGTGCGCAGCAGGATATGCGCCGCAGGATTTGCGGCCCACAGAATTTGCGCCCCACAGAATGTGCAAGCACAGTTTTTTTATTAATTTGATTTAAATATTTTTTTTTGTAAAAATGTTTTAATATTATTTTTATTTCATCTGCGCAGCAGGATGTGCGCTTCAGGATGTGCGCCCCACAGAATTTGCGCCCTACAGGATGTTCAAGCACAGTTTTTTTATTAATTTGATTTAAATATTTTTTTTTGTAAAAATGTTTTAATATTATTATTATTAATGTGCGCAGCTGGATGTGCGCCCCACATAATTTGCGCCCCACAGGATGTGCAACCACAGTTTTTTTATTAATTTGATTTAAATATTTTTTTTTGTAAAAATGTTTTAATATTATTATTATTAATGTGCGCCGCTGGATGTACGACGCAGTCTGTGCGCCCCACAGAATTTGCGCCCAACAGGATGTGCAAGGACAGTTTTTTTATTAATTTGATTTAAATATTTTTTTTTCTAAAAATGTTTTAATATTATTTGTATTAATGTGCGCAGCTGGATGTGCGCCGCAGGATGTGCGCCCCACAGAATTTGCGCCCCACAGGATGTGCAAGCACAGTTTTTTTATTAATTTGATTTAAATATTTTTATTTGTAAAAATGTTTTAATATTATTTTTATTTATGTGCGCAGCAGGATGTGTGCCACAGGATGTGCGCCCCACAGAATTTGCGCCCCACAGGATGTGCAAGCACAGTTTTTTTATTAATTTGATTTAAATATTTTTTTTTGTAAAAATGTTTTAATATTATTTTTATTTATGTGCGCAGCAGGATGTGCGCCGCAGGATGTGCGCCCCACAAAATTTGCGCCCCACAGGATGTGCAAGCACAGTTTTTTTATTACTTTGATTTAAATATTTTTTTTTGTAAAAATGTTTTAATATTATTTTTATTTATGTAAGCAGCAGGATGTGCGCCCCACAGAATTTGCGCCCCACAGGATGTGCAAGCACAGTTTTTTTATTAATTTGATTTAAAAAAAAAAAACTTGTAAATTTGTTTCAATATTATTTTTATTTATGTGCGCAGCAGGATGTGCGCCGCAGGATGTGCGCCCCACAGAATTTGCGCCCCACAGGATGTGCAAGGACAGTTTTTTTATTAATTTGATTTAAAAAAAAAATTGTAATTTGTTTTTAATATTATTTTTATTTATGTGCGCAGCAGGATGTGCGCTGCAGGATGTGCGCCCCACAGAATTTGCGCCCCACAGGATGTGCAAGCACAGTTTTTTTATTAATTTGATTTAAAAAAAAAAAACTTGTAAATTTGTTTCAATATTATTTTTATTTATGTGCGCAGCAGGATGTGCGCCGCAGGATGTGCGCCCCACAGAATTTGCGCCCCACAGGATGTGCAAGGACAGTTTTTTTATTAATTTGATTTAAAAAAAAAATTGTAATTTGTTTTTAATATTATTTTTATTTATGTGCGCAGCAGGATGTGCGCTGCAGGATGTGCGCCCCACAGAATTTGCGCCCCACAGGATGTGCAAGCACAGTTTTTTTATTAATTTGATTTAAATATTTTTTTTGTAAAAATGTTTTAATATTATTTTTATTTCATGTGCGCAGCAGGATGTGCTCTTCAGGATGTGCGCCCCACAGAATTTGCGCCCCACAGGATGTTCAAGCACAGTTTTTTTAATAATTTGATGTAAATATTTTTTTTTGTAAAAATGTTTTAATATTATTTTTATTTATGTGCGCAGCAGGATGTGCGCCGCAGGATGTGCGCCCCACAGAATTTGCGCCCCACAGGATGTGCAAGCACAGTTTTTTTATTAATTTGATTTAAATATTTTTTTTTGTAAAAATGTTTTAATATTATTTTTATTTATGTGCGCAGCAGGATGTGCGCCGCAGGATGTGCGCCCCACAAAATTTGCGCCCCACAGGATGTGCAAGCACAGTTTTTTTATTACTTTGATTTAAATATTTTTTTTTGTAAAAATGTTTTAATATTATTTTTATTTATGTAAGCAGCAGGATGTGCGCCCCACAGAATTTGCGCCCCACAGGATGTGCAAGCACAGTTTTTTTATTAATTTGATTTAAAAAAAAAAAACTTGTAAATTTGTTTCAATATTATTTTTATTTATGTGCGCAGCAGGATGTGCGCCGCAGGATGTGCGCCCCACAGAATTTGCGCCCCACAGGATGTGCAAGGACAGTTTTTTTATTAATTTGATTTAAAAAAAAAATTGTAATTTGTTTTTAATATTATTTTTATTTATGTGCGCAGCAGGATGTGCGCTGCAGGATGTGCGCCCCACAGAATTTGCGCCCCACAGGATGTGCAAGCACAGTTTTTTTATTAATTTGATTTAAATATTTTTTTTGTAAAAATGTTTTAATATTATTTTTATTTCATGTGCGCAGCAGGATGTGCTCTTCAGGATGTGCGCCCCACAGAATTTGCGCCCCACAGGATGTTCAAGCACAGTTTTTTTAATAATTTGATGTAAATATTTTTTTTTGTAAAAATGTTTTAATATTATTTTTATTTATGTGCGCAGCAGGATGTGCGCCGCAGGATGTGCGCCCCACAGAATTTGCGCCCCACAGGATGTGCAAGCACAGTTTTTTTATTAATTTGATTTAAAAAAAAAAAATTGTAAATTGTTTTTAATACTATTTTTATTAATGTGCGCAGCTGGATGTGCGCCCCACAGAATTTGCGCCCCACAGGATGTGCAACCACCGTTTTTTTATTAATTTGATTTAAAAAAAAAAAAATTGTAATTTGTTTTTAATATTATTTTTATTTATGTGCGCAGCAGGATGTGCGCTGCAGCATGTGCGCCCCACAGAATTTGCGCCCCACAGGATGTGCAAGCACAGTTTTTTTATTAATTTGATTTAAATATTTTTTTTTGTAAAAATGTTTTAATATTATTTTTATTTATGTGCCCAGCAGGATGTGCGTCCCACAGAATTTGCGCCCCACAGGATGTGCAAGCACAGTTTTTTTATTAATTTGATTTAAAAAAAAAAATTGTAAATTTTTTTTAATTTTATTTTTATTTATTTGCGCAGCAGGATGTGCGCTGCAGGATGTGCGCACCACATAATTTGCGCCCCACAGGATGTGCAAGCAAGGTTTTTTATTAGTTATATTTAAATATTTTTTTTTGTAAAAATGTTTTAATATTATTTTTATTTATGTGCGCAGCAGGATGTGCGCCGCAGGATGTGCGCCCCACAGAATTTGCGCCCGACAGGATGTGCAAGCACAGTTTTTTTATTTATTTGATTTACATATATTTTTTTGTAAAAATGTTTTAATATTATTTTTATTCATGTGCACAGCAGGATGTGCGCCGCAGGATGTGCGCCCCACAGAATTTGCGCCCCACAGGATGTGCAAGCACAGTTTTTTTATTAATTTGATTTTAAAAAAAAAATTGTAATTTGTTTTTAATATTATTTTTATTTATGTGCGCAGCAGGATGTGCGCCGCAGGATGTGCGCCCCACAGAATTTGCGCCCCACAGGATGTGCAAGGACAGTTTTTTTATTAGTTTGATTTAAATATTTTTTTTGTAAAAATGTTTTAATATTATTTTTATTTATGTGCGCAGCAGGATGTGCGCCGAAGTATGTGCGCCCCAAAGAATTTGCGCCCCACAGAATTTGCGCCCCACAGGATGTGCAAGCACAGTTTTTTTATTAATTTGATTTAAATAATTTTTTTGTAAAAATGTTTTAATATTATTTGTATTTATGTGCGCAGCAGGATGTGCGCCGAAGGATGTGCGCCCCACAGAATTTGCGCCCCACAGGATGTGCAAGCACAGTTTTTTTATTAATTTGATTTAAAAAAAAAAAATTGTAAATTGTTTTTAATATTATTTTTATTTATGTGCGCAGCAGGATATGCGCCGCAGGATTTGCGGCCCACAGAATTTGCGCCCCACAGAATGTGCAAGCACAGTTTTTTTTTAATAATTTGATTTAAATATTTTTTTTTGTAAAAATGTTTTAATATTATTTTTATTTATGTGCACAGCAGGATGTGCGCCCTACAGAATTTGCGCCCCACAGGATGTGCAAGCACAGTTTTTTTATTAATTTGATTTAAAAAAAAAAAATTGTAAATTGTTTTTAATATTATTTTTATTTATGTGCGCAGCAGGATATGCGCCGCAGGATTTGCGGCCCACAGAATTTGCGCCCCACAGAATGTGCAAGCACAGTTTTTTTATTAATTTGATTTAAATATTTTTTTTTGTAAAAATGTTTTAATATTATTTTTATTTTATCTGCGCAGCAGGATGTGCGCTTCAGGATGTGCGCCCCACAGAATTTGCGCCCTACAGGATGTTCATTCACAGTTTTTTCATTAATTTGATTTAAATATTTTTTTTTGTAAAAATGTTTTAATATTATTATTATTAATGTGCGCAGCTGGATGTGCGCCCCACATAATTTGCGCCCCACAGGATGTGCAACCACAGTTTTTTTATTAATTTGATTTAAATATTTTTTTTTGTAAAAATGTTTTAATATTATTATTATTAATGTGCGCCGCTGGATGTACGACGCAGTCTGTGCGCCCCACAGAATTTGCGCCCCACAGGATGTGCAAGGACAGTTTTTTTATTAATTTGATTTAAATATTTTTTTTGTAAAAATGTTTTAATATTATTTTTATTTATGTGCGCAGCAGGATGTGCGCCGCAGGATGTGCGCCCCACAGAATTTGCGCCCCACAGGATGTGCAAGGACAGTTTTTTTATTAATTTGATTTAAATATTTTTTTTTCTAAAAATGTTTTAATATTATTTGTATTAATGTGCGCAGCTGGATGTGCGCCGCAGGATGTGCGCCCCACAGAATTTGCGCCCCACAGGATGTGCAAGCACAGTTTTTTTATTAATTTGATTTAAATATTTTTATTTGTAAAAATGTTTTAATATTATTTTTATTTATGTGCGCAGCAGGATGTGTGCCACAGGATGTGCGCCCCACAGAATTTGCGCCCCACAGGATGTGCAAGCACAGTTTTTTTATTAATTTGATTTAAATATTTTTTTTTGTAAAAATGTTTTAATATTATTTTTATTTATGTGCGCAGCAGGATGTGCGCCGCAGGATGTGCGCCCCACAAAATTTGCGCCCCACAGGATGTGCAAGCACAGTTTTTTTATTACTTTGATTTAAATATTTTTTTTTGTAAAAATGTTTTAATATTATTTTTATTTATGTAAGCAGCAGGATGTGCGCCCCACAGAATTTGCGCCCCACAGGATGTGCAAGCACAGTTTTTTTATTAATTTGATTTAAAAAAAAAAAACTTGTAAATTTGTTTCAATATTATTTTTATTTATGTGCGCAGCAGGATGTGTGCCGCAGGATGTGCGCCCCACAGAATTTGCGCCCCACAGGATGTGCAAGGACAGTTTTTTTATTAATTTGATTTAAATATTTTTTTTGTAAAAATGTTTTAATATTATTTTTATTTATGTGCGCAGCAGGATGTGCGCTGCAGGATGTGCGCCGCAGGATGTGCGCCCCACAGAATTTGCACCCCACAGGATGTGCAAGGACAGTTTTTTTATTAATTTGATTTAAAAAAAAAAATTGTAATTTGTTTTTAATATTATTTTTATTTATTTGCGCAGCAGGATGTGCGCTGCAGGATGTGCGCCCCACATAATTTGCGCCCCACAGGATGTGCAAGCACAGTTTTTTTATTAATTTGATTTAAAAAAAAAAAATTGTAAATTGTTTTTAATATTATTTTTATTTATGTGCGCCGCAGGATGTGCGCCCCACAGAATTTGCGCCCCACAGGATGTGCAAGCACAGTTTTTTTATTAATTTGATTTAAATATTTTTTTTTTGTAAAAATGTTTTAATATTATTTTTATTTATGTGCGCAGCAGGATGTGCGCTGCAGGATGTGCGCCCCACAGAATTTGCGCCCAACAGGATGTGCAAGGACAGTTTTTTTATTAATTTGATTTAAAAAAAAAAAATTGTAATTTGTTTTTAATATTATTTTTATTTATGTGCGCAGCAGGATGTGCACCGCAGGATGTGCGCACAACAGAATTTGCGCCCCACAGAATTTGCGCCCCACAGGATGTTTAAGCACAGTTTTTTTATTAGTTTGATTTAAATATTTTTTTTTGTAAAAATGTTTTAATATTATTTTTATTTCTGTGCGCCGCAGGATTTGCGCCCCACAGGATGTGCAAGCACAGTTTTTTTATTAATTTGATTTAAAAAAAAAAACTTGTAAATTTGTTTCAATATTATTTTTATTTATGTGCGCAGCAGGATGTGCGCCCCACAGAATTTGCGCCCCACAGGATGTGCAAGCACAGTTTTTTTATTAATTTGATTTAAATATATTTTTTTGTAAAAATGTTTTAATATTATTTTTATTTATGTGCGCAGCAGTATGTGCGCAGCAGGATGTGCGCCCCACAGAATTTGCGCCCCACAGGATGTGCAAGGACAGTTTTTTTATTAATTTGATTTAAATATATTTTTTTGTAAAAATGATTTAATATTATTTTTATTTATGTGCGCAGCAGTATGTGCGCAGCAGGATGTGCGCCCCACAGAATTTGCGCCCCACAGGATGTGCAAGCACAGTTTTTTTATTAATTTGATTTAAAAAAAAAATTCTAATTTTTTTTTAATATTATCTTTTTTAATGTGCACACCTGGATGTGCGCCTCAGGATGTGTGCCCCACAGAATTTGCGCCCCACAGGATGTGCAAGCACAGTTTTTTTATTAATTTGATTTAAATATTTTTTTTTTGTAAAAATGTTTTAATATTATTTTTATTTATGTGCGCTGCAGGATTTGCGCCCCACATAATTTGCGCCTGACAGGATGTGCAAGCACAGTTTTTTTATTAATTTGATTTAAATATTTTTTTTTGTAAAAATGTTTTAATATTATTTGTATTAATGTGCGCAGCTGGATGTGCGCTGCAGGATGTGCGCCCCACATAATTTGCGCCCCACAGGATGTGCAAGCACAGTTTTTTTATTAATTTGATTTAAATATTTTTTTTTGTAAAAATGTTTTAATATTATTTTTATTTCTGTGCGCTGCAGGATGTGCGCCCCACAGGATGTACAAGGACAGTTTTTTTATTAATTCGATTTAAATATTTTTTTTTGTAAAAATGTTTTAATATTATTTTTATTTCTGTGCGCCGCAGGATGTGCGCCCCACAGGATGTGCAAGCACAGTTTTTTTATTAATTTGATTTAAATATTTTTTTTTGTAAAGATGTTTCAATATTATTTTTATTTATGTGCGCAGCAGTATGTGTGCAGCAGGATGTGCGCCCCACAGAATTTGCGCCCCACAGGATGTGCAAGCACAGTTTTTTTATTAATTTGATTTAAAAAAAAAAAATTGTAAATATTTTTTAATATTATTTTTATTTTCGGCGCAGTAGGATGTGCGCCGCAGGATGTGCGCCCCACATAATTTGCGCCCCCCAGGATGTGCAAGGACAGTTTTTTTATTAATTTGATTTAAAAAAAAAAATTGTAATTTGTTTTTAATATTATTTTTATGTATGTGCGCAGCAGGATGTGCGCCGCAGGATGTGCGCCCCACAGAATTTGCGCCCCACAGGATGTGCAAGCACAGTTTTTTTATTAATTTGATTTAAATCTTTTTTTTTGTAAAAATGTTTTAATATTATTTTTATTCATGTGCGCAGCAGGATTTGCGCCGCAGGATGTGCGCCCCACAGAATTTGCGCCCCACAGGATGTGCAAGCACAGTTTTTTTATTAATTTGATTTAAATATTTTTTTTTGTAAAAATGTTTTAATATTATTTATATTTATGTGCGCAGCAGGATGTGCGCTGCAGGATGTGCGTCCCAAAGAATTTGCGCCCCACAGGATGTGCAAGCACAGTTTTTTTATTAATTTAATTTAAATATTTTTTTTGTAAAAATGTTTTAATATTATTTTTATTTATGTGCGCAGCAGGATGTGCAGCGCAGGATGTACGCCCCACAGAATTTGCACCCCACAGGATGTGCAAGCACAGTTTTTTTATTAATTTGATTTAAAAAAAAAAACTTATAAATTTGTTTTAATATTATTTTTATTAATGTGCGCAGCTGGATGTGCGCCGCAGGATGTGCGCCCCACAGAATTTGCGCCCCACAGGATGTGCAAGCACAGTTTTTTTATTAATTTGATTTAAATATTTTTTTTTTGTAAAAATGTTTTAATATTATTTTTATTTATGTGCGCAGCAGGATGTGCGCCCCACATAATTTGCGCCCCACAGGATGTGCAAGCACAGTTATTTGTGCAGGCACCACTAGGCAGTGCATTGCATGGCGCAACGCGCAAAAAAATTGCGATAACGTTGCCAAAAACGTACAATGGGAACACTGAAAATCAATGTTTTTAGACCGTTTTTTTTGTCACTAAAACTGCTCTCAAATCCCCAAACAGAGGTCCTCAGACATGATTTTTATATATTTGAGGTGGTGAGATTGTTTCCTTCGCAGACATGTCACTCTCAAATCTCTCGGACCTGTGCTTATATCTGCATCGAAAAATCGAAGAATTACTTCCGGATCGATCTCTCATTGGAGCCCCATGTTAATTCTGAAGATTTTTCTGAAAAGATTAAAACTGAAAAATAAAACGTAAATCGCTCCCACGGCCCCATTTCTCAGCTCTCATGAATAAAAAATATATCTGGTTGCAGTGTAAACTATTGTGATTCTCAAAATGTTTTCATTTTCCAGGACTTATAGTTTTTGAGTAGGAAGTATTTGTTTGATGACGGTGCTAGAGTGTGAAAAAATGTCTCTCTCATTAAAACTAATGAAAATCTTAGGAGGAGAATTTATGAAATGAGAAGTACGTTTCTAAACTGCTCGTACAGCCTCATTTTTTGGCTCTAATCAATAATATAGATATGTACTCGTTCATCCAAGCCTTGTGTTTCTAACGGTGTTTTAATTTCTCAGATAGGAGTTTCAGATTTTCAATTAGAGCATTTTGTTCGGGACCTTCTCCTCAGGTCTGATGTCTGCCTCTCTCACGACAAACCTGCTGTAATCAGGGAGTCACACACGCAGAGGGAGGGGGGCCAAAAGGGACACTGAGATCTATTTTTAGACTGCACAGGTGGTAATCAGCACTGCAGGTAGTTCAGTCTGTAGAGCAGAGGGACAATAACACAGAGGTGGAGATTTCAAGTCTCAGTGTGGGTAAGACACAAACATTGAATTTTTTTCTTTGTCTTTCAAGGGGGAACTGTTGAATTCTTTAAATAATCAACTGTCAATGATATCTAAAGTCAATGTGATTGGATTAGTGGGTTGAGCCGCTGACTCAGTGATCCACTGGTTGTGAGTCTAAACCATCAGAAGCCAAAAATTACTTTTGAACAAATATATTAATATATCTGGTTGTAGTGTCAAGCCTTGTGGTTCTCAAAATGTGTTCATTTTCCAGATAGGACTTATCGTTTTTGAGTAACAAGTATTTGTTTGATGACTGATGATAGCAAAAGGAGGAGATTTATGAAATGAGAACTACGTTTCTAAACTGCTTGCATGGCTTCATTGTTTGGCTCTAAATAATGATATAGATATGTACTTATCCGTCCAAGTGTTGTGGTTCTCAGGGTGTTTTCATTTCACGGATAGGAGTTATATATTTTCAATTAGAGCATTTTGTTTGGGACCTTCTCCTCAGGTCCAATCTGTCACTCTGTGTCACAGGTGCGTCGTTAGTGAAGTCACACACGCTGAGGAGGGGGACCAGAGGGGGAAAGGAGACAGTGAGATCTATTTACAAACTACTTCAAAGGTGTTAATCAACACAGGTGGTTCAGTGGGTAGAGCAGAGGGGCAGTGACCCAGAGGTGAAGATATCAAGTCCAGGTGAGGGCAGGTCTAACATTGTTTTTCAGAAGGGGACTATTGAACTCTTTAAATATACAACCCTCAATGATTTGAACTACGATGTGATTGGCTCTTCATCCGATTCCTGTTTTAGTGTGAATGAAGTGATAGGGATAGCGCCACCTAGTGGTCTGTGTGAAAATGAAGTTTTAGCAATCGACCCCAAAATTCTGTCACATGATCTGAGTCAACACCTGATGAAGTCAAGACTATTACTGCATACACACTAATAGTGATAGCGCCACCTAGTGGTCAAGGTGAAAATTAAGTTTTAGCAATCTGCCACAAATTGGACACACTTCATCAGATTCCTGACCTAAAGAGACCTATGAGTGTGTATGCAGTCCAATTTTCAATTAGAGCATTTTGTTCGGGACCTTCTCCTCAGGTCTGATGTCTGCCTCTCTCACGACACACCTGCTGTATTCAGGGAGTCACTCACGCAGAGGGAGGGGCCAAAGGGGACAGTCAGATCTATTTTTAGACTTCACAGGTGGTAATCAGCACTGCAGGTAGTTTATTCAGTAGAGAAGAGAACACAGAGGTGGAGGTTTCAAGTCCAAGTGTGGGTAAGACACAAACATTACATTTTTTTCTTTGTCTTTCACGGGGGAACTGTTGAATTCTTTAAATAATCAACTGTCAATGATATCTAAAGTCAATGTGATTGAATTAGTGGGTCTGCCGCTGACTCAGTGATCCACTGGTTGTGAATTCAAAACCAACAGATGCCAAAAATTACTTTCGAACAAATATATGAATATATCCGGTTGTAGTGTCAAGCCTTGTGATTCTCAAAATGTTTTCATTTTTCAGATAGGACTTATAGTTTTTGAGTAACAAGTATTTGTTTGATGACAGCGTTAGAGTGTGAAAAAAATGTATCTTCAATTAAAACTAATGATGGGAAAAGGAGGAGATTTATGAAATGAGAACTACGTCACTAAACTGCTCGCATGGCCTCATTTTTTGGCTCTGAACAATGATATAGATGTTGGGCCAGAGCCCAGCGGATGGCCACTAGACACAGGTCAGAGGTTAACACAAAGACAATCTAAACAAAGGCCTGTATAAATCAAGGCCTTGTGGAATATTCCTATCCACCTGTGAGTACTTTTTCCTGGCAGTTTCGAGAAACCCTAGCAGGTTTCAAGGCCCTCGCAGGAACACGGGCGCCCTGCTGGGTCTGAAGAGCCCAAGGGGGGGGCCACCAAACACTGGAGCCGAGGGTGAACAAAGAGTTGTTAAACTTTTGGAGGGAAACCATTCTCAAGCAGGCCCAAGAATCTCCCCCTGGTGGTGGAAAATGTTCTGGGAATGCCTTGGAACCCCCGCTGAGTTCCAAGCCCCGCCCACTCAGATCGATTCCTGACAAATCAATTGGCCGATGTCCTATGACCAGCTCCTCAAGGAGGAGGACCTCGCAGGTAGAATAAAACCACTGAGACATCAAATAATCGCTGCCATTTTACCCTGCTCTGAAGACGTCAACAGACACCTCCGGGTCTTCAGATGATTTAATTGCTAAAGGGGGCAACCTTAACTTTTAGTTTATCAGCCCATTCCCAATTCCCTGAAGATAGAGCTGACCTTTCCAGTTAGTTGATCCGGAGGTAATTTTAGGGAGCAATTACTGACGTTTGTTTTATATCCATTTTCTTTTATTTCTTTATTCAGTCGACGTTTTGTTTTGATAGGACTTTTTGTTATTTTAACTTGAAAGAGATCGCCACAGGAAGTCCACTCGCAGGCCGAGATCATAGACTTTCTTTTTCACGATCCCCACAACTGCGCCACAGCTGATCATCCCTGCAGAAGAGACGAGGCCGAATTCCGTCCCAAGAGCAAGAGAAGTTCGCTCTTTTCGGCCCAGCGCTAACCTCCTTTGTAAACACGAGACCCACCGGAGCCCGCTTAAGAGGCCAGGACTTCACTCATCTGCTTTCCAGGAATTCGCAGTTCGTGCAGGCATCCTGAGGTTAACAACGAGATTCACTGGACTTCTGGAAAATCCGCGCGCCACGCGCAAGCAACACCGCGAAGGTCACAGTAAGAGGCTTTATTGTCTGGGCAGAGACTAGTTTAAATACTTAGCGTGTCATGTTATTTGAGTGTGTTTGTTTGTAGATCGCTGATCTGTTTTTAGCCGTGTAACGCGCGGCGAACTGGAGACGTCACATCCGGTTCCTTTGTCTACTATGTTCTGAGAAGCGCGCATAACAAGTCGGCACTTCCTTTTTTACGTGTTACCGTCAGAGATATTGTGCGGAGATTTACATCTGTTAAAAGACAAATCTCACGTAACTGGACTGCCCGCTTCGCCGGAAGTTTGTCTCTGACGATGGTTTGAGAGCTTTCCTGATCTCTCTCTATCTCTCCCTCTCTTTTCTCCTAAACCTGTTTTTACACACGTCCCGACCTACACTTACATATTATATATATTATATAATACATCTCGACGCCATTCGGCTCCAGAACCGGGAGATAAGAAATCTCTTTGTCTAAAGATCCCCCTTTGTTAAGGTCAGTGACCGGCAGCCATTTTGCTTTTCGCAACGTGGCTTCACTTAGGAAACCTCCATCTTGTACGTAACATCTTGATCACGGCCAGACTACGTCACCACATGATCTTGTCATTACGCCATAGCCACTCCCCTTTCTCTTTCTCAGACACACACACACACACACATAGAGACACACACAGACAGACAGACACACACGATCACACACACACACACACACCAGTAGATACTCAGTATTACATGTGTGACAATTGTGATAAGTGCTGCTGCTGCTGTTGCCATCTTTGAAATATTGGAGTTTGTTAAATGAAGAATCATTGAAATAACATTAACTTTATTTCCCCTTTTTAATAAATACTTTTGTAATTAAAGTATTTGTATTTCTGTGATTATTTGTACATGTGTATGTGAATACAGCTGGATTACTATAGCCTGTGCTCGAACTTAAAACCCTTCATTGTTTATTATATAATCATTAATATTAAATATTGAGATTATTAATTTAACTTTTATCACTTGAGACTGATAACTATAGTTTGACTAGTTGGTCCCTGTAACCAGGGTGGTGCCCCGCTACGATAAGCAATGATTCCAGATTGTATTATTCTTAATTGATAATTTTATTGTTTTCATTAATTATTTAACCATTATTAATGGATAACTGTATCATTTCTAATTAATTATTTTACTATTCTTAATTAATAGCTTTATAATTTTTTTTAATTTTTTAATAAATAATTCCTATTTTAATAATCATTTCTCATGATTATTAATAATTAGCCAACGTCAAATCTACTACTACAATTGCACAACATAGATATGTCCTTGTTCGTCCAAGCCTTGTGATTGTCACGGTGTTTTCATTTCACGGACAGGAGTTATAGATTTTGAATTAAAGCATTTTGTTTGGGACCTTCTCCTGAGGTCTGATGTCTCCCTCTCATTCTCGCACACCTGCGGTAATTAGTGAGTTACACACGCTGAGGAGGGGGGCCAAATGGGGAAAGGGGAGAGTGAGATCTTTAAATAAACTACTGCACCTGTGTTAATCAACACTATAGGTGGTGCAGTCAATAGAGCAGAGGGACAGTGACCCAGAGGTTGTCTGTTCAAGACCCCCTGTGTGGGTGGGACTTAAACAGATTTTTTTTCTTTGTCTTTCAGGGGGGAACTGTTGAACTACAATGTGATTGGCTCTACATCAGATTCCTGTATTAGTGTGTATGAAGTGACAATGATAGCCCCACCTGGAGGTCGGTGTGAAAATTAAGTTTAATCAATCGTCCCCAAAATCCTGTCACATAATCAGAGCCCTGACCTGAAGAGATCTATGAGTGTGTATGCAGTGTTAGTGATAGCGCCACCTACTGATCAAGTCCGTTGCTCTCTCTTTTATACCAGCCAGTTTCTCTCTCTCTCTCTCTCTCTCTCTCTCTCGGTCTGTCTATCTCTCTCTTAAAGCAACCTGTCTGTGTCTCTCTCTCTCTCTTTCTCTTTTATACCAGCCATTCTCTCCATCTCTCTCTCTCTCTCTCTCTCTCTCTCTCTCTCTCTCTCTGGGTCTATCTTTATCTGTCTCTGTCTCTCTCTCTCAAATTGACACTGTCTGTCGCTCTTCCCCCTAAAAAAAAAATATTTAGTCTGGAACCGGCAAATTCTAGGCACTAGGGATGCACCGATATGGAAATTCTTGGCCGATACCGATATTTAAAATAACAATCTGGCCGATAGCCGATACCGATACCGATATTTGTTTATTTTCTTTTTGTTGTTATTCATTCACCCTTTTGTGCCAGAAAAATAATTAAATCATTATTTAGAAAGCACTATTTAAAAAAATTTCAGCCCTTCATCACTCTTATCTTTTAATGAGCACAGATTGAATCAAATTTATGAAACAATCTTTGATTTAACTAAACTTTATTTAACAGAGACATATTATGCCCATTTTACCGCAAGTTGAAATGGTTCCTTGGGATCTTAATGAAATGTCTGTAACATATTAAATATTTTTTTTTTGTAAAAATGTTTTAACATTATTTTTATTCATGTGCGCAGCAGGTTGTGCGCCGCAGGATGTGCGCCCCACAGAATTTGCGCCCCACAGAATTTGCGCCCCACAGGATGTGCAAGCACAGTTTTTTTATTAATTTGAGTTAAATATTTTTTTTTAAAAAAATGTTTTAATATTATTTTTATTTATGTGCGCAGCAGGATGTGCGCTGCAGGATGTGCGCCCCACATAAGTTGCGCCCCACAGGATGTGCAAGGACAGTTTTTTTATTAATTTGATTTAAATATTTTTTTTTTGTAAAAATGTTTTAATATTATTTTTATTTATGTGCGCAGCAGGATGTGCGCCCCACAGAATTTGCGCCCCACAGGATGTGCAAGAACAGTTTTTTTATTAATTTGAGTTAATTCTTCTTATTTTTTTGTAAATAAATGTTTCATTTATGTGCACTGCAGGGTGCGCGCCGCAAGAGATGTGCACCGCAGGAGATGTGCGCAGCAGGAGATGTGTGCCGCAGGAGATGTGCACAGCAGGAGATGTGCACCACTTGAGATATGCACTGCAGGAGATGTGCACAGGAGACGTGCGCTGCAGGAGATGTACATAGCAGGAGATATGCGCCGCAGGCAATATGCGCAGCAGGAGATGTGCGCCACAGGAGATGTGCGCCGCAGGATGTGTGCGCACAGTTTTTTTATTAATTTGAGTTAATTATTATTTTTTTTTGTAAGTAAATGTTTCATTTATGTGCACCGCAGAGTGTGCGCCGCAAGAGATGTGCACCGCCGGAAATGTGCGCAGCAGGAGATGTGCACCGCAGGAGATGTGAGCAGCAGGAGATGTGTGCTGCAGGAGATGTGCTCAGCAGGAGATGTGCACCACTTGAGATGTGCGCTGCAGGAGATGTGCGCCGCAGGCGATATGCGCAGCAGGAGGTGTGTGCCGCAGTTTTTTTATTAATTTGATTTAATTTTAATTTTTTTTGTAAATAACTGTTTTATTTATGTGCAACGGAGGGTTCGCAACGCAGGATGTGCGCCGCAAGAGATATGCACCGCAGGAGATGTGCGCAGCAGGAGATTTGCACTGCAGGAGATGTGTGCCGCAGGAGATGTGCGCAGCAGGAGATGTGCGTCACAGGAGATGTGCACAGCAGGAGATGTGCACCGCAGGAGATGTGCGCCGCAGGATGTGTGCGCACAGTTTTTTTATTAATTTTATTTATGTGCACTGCATGTTCTGCAATGCAGGAGATGTGCGCAGCAGGAGATTTGCGCCACAGGATGTGTGCGCACAGTTTTTTTATTAATTTGATTTAATTATTATAATTTTATTGTAAATAAATTTTTCATTTATGTGCAACGAAGGGTGTGCGCCACAGGATGTGCGCCGCAAGAGATGTGCACCGCCGGAGATTTGCGCAGCAGGAGATGTGCACCGCAGGAGATGTGCGCCGCAGGAGATGTGTACGCAGGAGATATGCGCCGCAGGAGATGAGTGCCGCAGGAGATGTGCGCAGCAGGAGATGTGCGTCACAGGAGATGTGCAGAGCAGGAGATGTGCGCAGCAGGAGATGTGCAGAGCAGGAGATGTGCGCCGCAGGATGAGTGCGCACAGTTTTTTTATTAATTTGAGTTAATTCTTCTTATTTTTTTGTAAATAAATGTTTCATTTATGTGCACTGCAGGGTGCGCGCCGCAAGAGATGTGCACCGCAGGAGATGTGCGCAGCAGGAGATGTGTGCCGCAGGAGATGTGCACAGCAGGAGATGTGCACCACTTGAGATATGCACTGCAGGAGATGTGCACAGGAGACGTGCGCTGCAGGAGATGTACATAGCAGGAGATATGCGCCGCAGGCGATATGCGCAGCAGGAGATGTGCGCCACAGGAGATGTGCGCCGCAGGATGTGTGCGCACAGTTTTTTTATTAATTTGAGTTAATTATTATTTTTTTTTGTAAGTAAATGTTTCATTTATGTGCACCGCAGGGTGTGCGCCGCAAGAGATGTGCACCGCCGGAAATGTGCGCAGCAGGAGATGTGCACCGCAGGAGATGTGCGCAGCAGGAGATGTGTGCTGAAGGAGATGTGCTCAGCAGGAGATGTGCACCACTTGAGATGTGCGCTGCAGGAGATGTGCGCCGCAGGCGATATGCGCAGCAGGAGATGTGTGCCGCAGTTTTTTTATTAATTTGATTTAATTTTAATTTTTTTTGTAAATAACTGTTTTATTTATGTGCAACAAAGGGTTCGCAACGCAGGATGTGCGCCGCAAGAGATATGCACCGCAGGAGATGTGCGCAGCAGGAGATTTGCACTGCAGGAGATGAGTGCCGCAGGAGATGTGCGCAGCAGGAGATGTGCGTCACAGGAGATGTGCACAGCAGGAGATGTGCGCAGCAGGAGATGTGCGCCGCAGGATGTGTGCGCACAGTTTTTTTATTAATTTTATTTATGTGCATCGCATGTTCTGCAACGCAGGAGATGTGCGCAGCAGGAGATTTGCGCCGTAGGATGTGTGCGCACAGTTTTTTTATTAATTTGAGTTAATTATTATAATTTTTTTGTAAATAAATGTTTCATTTATGTGCAACGAAGGGTGTGCGCCGCAGGATGTGCGCCGCAAGAGATGTGCACCGCCAGAGATTTGCGCAGCAGGAGATGTGCACCGCAGGAGATGTGCACCGCAGGAGATGTGCGCCGCAGGAGATGTGTACGCAGAAGATATGCACCGCAGGAGATGAGTGCCGCAGGAGATGTGCGCCGCAGGATGTGTGCGCACAGTTTTTTTAGGAATTTGAGTTAATTATTATTATTTTTTGTAAATAAATGTTTAATTTATGTGCACCGCAGGGTGTGCGACGAGGGAGGGTCACTGCAGGAGATTTACGCAGCAGGAAATGTGCGCCACTGGAGATGTGCACCGCAGGAGATATACATAGCAGGAGATGTGCACGCAGGAGATGTGCACCGCAGGAGATGTACAAAGCAGGAGATGTGCGCCGCAGGCGATATGCGCCACAGGAGATGTGCACGCAGGAGATGTGCAACGCAGGAGATATGCACAGCAGGAGATGTGCGCAGCAGGATGTGTGCACACAGTTTTTTTATTAATTTGATGTAATAATATTTTTTTGTAAATAAATGTTTCATTTATGTGCACCGCAGGGTGTGCGCCGCAGGATGTGCACCGCAAGAAATGTGCACTGCAGGAGATGTGCGGAGCAGGAGATGTGCACCGCAGGAGATGTGTGCCGCAGAAGATGTGCGCAGCAGGAGATGTGCAGAGCAGGAGATGTGCAGAGCAGGAGATGTGCGCAGCAGGAGATGTGCAGTGCAGGAGATGTGCGCTGCAGGATTAGTGCGCACAGTTTTTTTATTAATTTGAGTTAATTATTATTTTTTTTGGAAGTAAATGTTTCATTTATGTGCACCGCAGGGTGTGCGCCACAAGAGATGTGCACCGCCGGAAATGTGCGCAGCAGGAGATATGCACCGCAGGAGATGTGCTCAGCAGGAGATGTGCACCACTTGAGATGTGCGCTGCAGGAGATGTGCGCCGCAGGCGATATGCGCAGCAGGAGATGTGTGCCGCAGTTTTTTTATTAATATGATTTAATTTTAATTTTTTTTGTAAATAACTGTTTTATTTATGTGCAACGCAGGGTTCGCAACGCAGGATGTGCGCCGCAAGAGATATGCACCGCAGGAGATGTGAGCAACAGGAGATGTGCACCACAGGAGATGTGCGCAGCAGGAGATGTGCACCGCAGGAGATGTGCGCCGCAGGAGATGTGCACCGCAGGAGAAGTGCACGCAGGAGATTAGCACGCAGGAGATGTGCGCCGCAGGATGTGTGCGCACAGTTTTTTTATTAATTTGAGTTAATTATTATAATTTATTTGTAAATAAATGTTTCATTTATGTGCAACGAAGGGTGTGCGCCGCAGGATGTGCACCGCAAGAGATATGCACCGCCGGAGATGTGCACAGCAGGAGATGTGCACCGCAGGAGATGTACACCGCAGGAGATGTGCGCAGCAGGAGATATGCACCGCAGGAGATGTGTACGCAGGAGATATGCGCCGCAGGAGATGAGTGCCGCAGGAGATGTGCGCCGCAGGATGTGTGCGGAGATGTGCACCGCCGGAGATGTGCGCAGCAGGAGATGTGCACCGCAGGAGATGTGAGCCGCAAGAGATATGCACCGCCGGAGATGTGCGCAGCAGGAGATGTGCACCGCAGGAGATGTACACCGCAGGAGATGTGCGCAGCATGAGATGTGCACCGCAGGAGATGTGTACGCAGGAGATATGCGCCGCAGGAGATGTGCGACGCAGGATATGTGCGGAGATGTGCACCGCAGGAGATGTGCGCAGCAGGAGATGTGCACCGCAGGAGATGTGCGCCGCAGGAGATGTGCACCGCAAGAGATGTGCGCAGCAAGAGATTGGCACGCAGAAGATGTGCGCCGCAGGATGTGTGCGCACAGTTTTTTTATTAATTTTATTTATGTGCACCGCATGTTCTGCAATGCAGGAGATGTGCGCAGCAGGAGATTTGCGCCGCAGGATGTGTGCGCACAGTTTTTTTATTAATTTGAGTTAATTATTATAAATTTTTTGTAAATAAATGTTTCATTTATGTGCAACGAAGGGTGTGCGCCACAGGATGTGTGCCGCAAGAGATGTGCACCGCCGGAGATGTGCGCAGCAGGAGATGTGCACCGCAGGAGATGTGCACCGCAGGAGATGTGAGCCGCAAGAGATATGCACCGCCGGAGATGTGCGCAGCAGGAGATGTGCACCGCAGGAGATGTACACCACAGGAGATGTGCGCAGCATGAGATGTGCACCGCAGGAGATGTGTACGCAGGAGATATGCGCCGCAGGAGATGTGCGACGCAGGATGTGTGCGGAGATGTGCACCGCAGGAGATGTGCGCCGCAGGCGATATGCGCAGCAGGAGATGTGTGCCGCAGTTTTTTTATTAATTTGATTTAATTTTTTTATTGTTTTGTAAATAAATGTTTCATTTATGTGCAACGCAGGGTGTTTTCGCCGCAGGATGTGCGCCGCAAAAGATATGCACCGGCGGAGATGTGCGCAGCAGGAGATGTGCACCACAGGAGATGTGTACGCAGGAGATATGCGCCGCAGGAGATGTGCGCCGCAGGAGGGGTGCGCCGCAGGAGATGTACATAGCAGGAGATGTGCACCGCAGGAGATGTGCACGCAGGAGATGTGCACGCAGGAGATGTGCGCCGCAGGAGATGTGCGCCGCAGGAGATGTACATAGCAGGAGATGTGCACGCAGTAGATGTGCGCCGCAGGAGATGTGCGCCGCAGGAGATGTACATAGCAGGAGATGTGCACCGCAGAAGATGTGCGCCGCAGGAGATGTGCGCCGCAGGATGTGTGCGCACAGTTTTTTTATTAATTTTATTTATGTGCATCTTATGTTCTGCAATGCAGGAGATGTGCGCAGCAGGAGATTTGCGCCGCAGGATGTGTGCGCACAGTTTTTTTATTAATTTGAGTTAATTATTATAATCTTCTTTTTAAAAAAATGTTTCATTTATGTGCAACGCAGGGTGTGCGCCGCAGGATGTGCGCCGCAAGAGATGTGCACCGCAGGAGATGTGCGCAGCAGGAGATGTGCACTGCAGGAGATGTGCGCCGCAGGAGATGTGAGTCGCAGGAGATGTACATAGCAGGAGATGTGCGCCGCAGGCGATATGCGCAGCAGGAGATGTGTGCCGCAGTTTTTTTATTAATTTGATTTGATTTTTTTATTTTTTTGTAAATAAATGTTTCATTTATGTGCAACGCAGGGTGTGAGCCGCAGGAGGTGCGCCGCAAGAGATATGCACCGGCGGAGATGTGCGCAGCAGGAGATGTGCACCGCAGGAGATGTGTACGCAGGAGATATGCGTCGCAGGAGATGAGTGCCGCAGGAGATGTGCGCCGCAGGCTGTGTGCGCACAGTTTTTTTAGGAATTTTAGTTAATTATTATTATTTTTTGTAAATAAATGTTTCATTTATGTGCATCGCAGGGTGTGCGACGAGGGAGGGTCACTGCAGGAGATTTGCGCAGCAGGAGATGTGCGCCACTGGAGATGTGCACCGCAGGAGATGTGCACGCAGGAGATGTGCACGCAGGAGATGTGCGCCGCAGGAGATGTGCGCCGCAGGAGATGTACATAGCAGGAGATGTGCACGCAGGACATGTGCGCCGCAGGAGATGTACAAAGCAGGAGATGTGCGCCGCAGGCGATATGCGCCACCGGAGATGTGCACCGCAGGAGATGTGCGTCGCAGGCTGTGTGCGCAGTTTTTTTAGGAATTTGAGTTAATTATTATTATTTTTTGTAAATAAATGTTTCATTTATGTGCACCGCAGGGTGTGCGCCGCAGGATGTGCGCCGCAAGAGATGTGCACCGCAGGAGATGTGCGCAGCAGGAGATGTGCGCCGCAGGAGATGTGCACCGCAGGAGAAGTGCACGCAGGAGATTAGCACGCAGGAGATGTGCGCCGCAGGATGTGTGCGCACAGTTTTTTTATTAATTTGAGTTAATTATTATAAGTTATTTGTAAATAAATGTTTCATTTATGTGCAACGCAGGGTGTGCGCCGCAGGATGTGCACTGCCGCCGGAGATGTGCGCGGCAGGAGATGTGCACCGCAGGAGATGTACACCGCAGGAGATGTGCGCAGCAGGAGATGTGCACCGCAGGAGATGTGTACGCAGGAGATATGCGCCGCAGGAGATGAGTGCCGCAGGAGATGTGCGCTGCAGGATGTGTGCGCACAGTTTTTTTAGGAATTTGAGTTAATTATTATTATTTTTTGTAAATAAATGTTTCATTTATGTGCACCGCAGGGTGTGCGACAAGGGAGTGTCACTGCAGGAGATTTGCGCAGCAGGAGATGTGCGCCACTGGAGATGTGCGCCGCAGGAGATGTGCACGCAGGAGATGTGCACGCAGGAGATGTGCACCGCAGGAGATGTGCGTCGCAGGCTGTGTGCGCAGTTTTTTTAGGAATTTGAGTTAATTATTATTATTTTTTGTAAATAAATGTTTCATTTATGTGCACCGCAGGGTGTGCGCCGCAGGATGTGCGCCGCAAGAGATGTGCACCGCAGGAGATGTGCGCAGCAGGAGATGTGCGCCGCAGGAGATGTGCACCGCAGGAGAAGTGCACGCAGGAGATTAGCACGCAGGAGATGTGCGCCGCAGGATGTGTGCGCACAGTTTTTTTATTAATTTGAGTTAATTATTATAAGTTATTTGTAAATAAATGTTTCATTTATGTGCAACGCAGGGTGTGCGCCGCAGGATGTGCACTGCCGCCGGAGATGTGCGCGGCAGGAGATGTGCACCGCAGGAGATGTACACCGCAGGAGATGTGCGCAGCAGGAGATGTGCACCGCAGGAGATGTGTACGCAGGAGATATGCGCCGCAGGAGATGAGTGCCGCAGGAGATGTGCGCCGCAGGATGTGTGCGCACAGTTTTTTTAGGAATTTGAGTTAATTATTATTATTTTTTGTAAATAAATGTTTCATTTATGTGCACCGCAGGGTGTGCGACAAGGGAGTGTCACTGCAGGAGATTTGCGCAGCAGGAGATGTGCGCCACTGGAGATGTGCGCCGCAGGAGATGTGCACGCAGGAGATGTGCGCCGCAGGAGATGTGCGCCGCAGGAGATGTACATAGCAGTAGATGTGCACCGCAGGAGATGTGCACGCAGGAGATGTGCACGCAGGAGATGTGCGCCGCAGGAGATGTGCGCCGCAGGAGATGTACATAGCAGGAGATGTGCACGCAGGAGATGTGCGCCGCAGAAGATGTGCGCCGCAGGAGATGTACATAGCAGGAGATGTGCACCGCAGGAGATGTGCGCCGCAGGAGATGTGCACCGCAGGAGATGTGCGCAGCAGGAGATGTGTGCCGCAGGAGATGTGCTCAGCAGGAGATGTGCACCACTTGAGATGTGCGCTGCAGGAGATGTGCGCCGCAGGCGATATGCGCAGCAGGAGATGTGTGCCGCAGTTTTTTTATTAATATGATTTAATTTTAATTTTTTTGTAAATAACTGTTTTATTTATGTGCAACGCAGGGTTCGCAACGCAGGATGTGCGCCGCAAGAGATATGCACCGCAGGAGATGTGTGCAACAGGAGATGTGCACCACAGGAGATGTGCGCAGCAGGAGATGTGCACCGCAGGAGATGTGCTCCGCAGGAGATGTGCACCGCAGGGGAAGTGCACGCAGGAGATTAGCACGCAGGAGATGTGCGCCGCAGGATGTGTGCGCACAGTTTTTTTAATTAATTTGAGTTAATTATTATAAGTTATTTGTAAATAAATGTTTCATTTATGTGCAACGAAGGGTGTGCGCCGCAGGATGTGCACCGCCGCCGGAGATGTGCGCGGCAGGAGATGTGCACCGCAGGAGATGTACACCGCAGGAGATGTGCTCAGCAGGAGATGTGCACCGCAGGAGATGTGTACGCAGGAGATATGCGCCGCAGGAGATGAGTGCCGCAGGAGATGTGCGCCGCAGGATGTGTGCGCACAGTTTTTTTAGGAATTTGAGTTAATTATTATTATTTTTTATAAATAAATGTTTCATTTATGTGCACCGCAGGGTGTGCGACGAGGGAGGGTCACTGCAGGAGATTTGCGCAGCAGGAGATGTGCGCCACTGGAGATGTGCACCGCAGGAGATGTGCACGCAGGAGATGTGCACGCAGGAGATGTGCGCCGCAGGAGATGTGCGCCGCAGGAGATGTACATAGCAGGAGATGTGCGCCGCAGGAGATGTGCGCCGCAGGAGATGTACATAGCAGGAGATGTGCACCGCAGGAGATGTGCACGCAGGAGATGTGCACGCAGGAGATGTGCGCCGCAGGAGATGTGCGCCGCAGGAGATGTACATAGCAGGAGATGTGCACGCAGGAGATGTGCGCCGCAGGAGATGTGCGCCGCAGGATGTGTGCGCACAGTTTTTTTATTAATTTCATTTATGTGCATCTTATGTTCTGCAATGCAGGAGATGTGCGCAGCAGGAGATTTGCGCCGCAGGATGTGTGCGCACAGTTTTTTTATTAATTTGAGTTAATTATTATAATTTTCTTTTTAAATAAATGTTTCATTTATGTGCAACGCAGGGTGTGCGCCGCAGGATGTGCGCCGCAAGAGATGTGCACCGCAGGAGATGTGCGCAGCAGGAGATGTGCACTGCAGGAGATGTGCGCCGCAGGAGATGTGAGTCGCAGGAGATGTACATAGCAGGAGATGTGCGCCGCAGGCGATATGCGCAGCAGGAGATGTGTGCCGCAGTTTTTTTATTAATTTGATTTTATTTTTTTATTTTTTTGTAAATAAATGTTTCATTTATGTGCAACGCAGGGTGTGCGCCGCAGGAGGTGCGCCGCAAGAGATATGCACCGGCGGAGATGTGCGCAGCAGGAGATGTGCACCGCAGGAGATGTGTACGCAGGAGATATGCGCCGCAGGAGATGAGTGCCGCAAGAGATGTGCGCCGCAGGATGTGTGCGCACAGTTTTTTTAGGAATTTGAGTTAATTATTATTATTTTTTGTAAATAAATGTTTCATTTATGTGCACCGCAGGGTGTGCGACGAGGGAGGGTCACTGCAGGAGATTTGCGCAGCAGGAGATGTGCGCCACTGGAGATGTGCGCTGCAGGAGATGTGCACGCAGGAGATGTGTGCCGCAGAAGATGTGCGCAGCAGGAGATGTGCGTCACAGGAGATGTGCAGAGCAGGAGATGTGCGCAGCAGGAGATGTGCAGAGCAGGAGATGTGCGTTGCAGGATTAGTGCGCACAGTTTTTTTATTAATTTGAGTTAATTATTATTTTTTTTTTGTAAGTAAATATTTCATTTATGTGCACCGCAGGGTGTGCGCCGCAAGAGATGTGCACCGCCGGAAATGTGCGCAGCAGGAGATGTGCACCGCAGGAGATGTGTACGCAGGAGATATGCGCCGCAGGAGATGAGTGCCGCAGGAGATGTGCGCCGCAGGATGTGTGCGCACAGTTTTTTTAGGAATTTGAGTTAATTATTATTATTTTTTGTAAATAAATGTTTCATTTATGTGCACCGCAGGGTGTGCGACGAGGGAGGGTCACTGCAGGAGATTTGCGCAGCAGGAGATGTGCGCCACTGGAGATGTGCACCGCAGGAGATGTGCACGCAGGAGATGTGCGCCGCAGGAGATGTACATAGCAGGAGATGTGTTTACGCAGGAGATGTGCGCCGCAGGAGATGTGCGCCGCAGGAGATGTACATAGCAGGAGATCTGCACCACAGGAGATGTGCACGCAGGAGATGTGCACGCAGGAGATGTGCGCCGCAGGAGATGTGCGCCGCAGGAGATGTACATAGCAGGAGATGTGCACGCAGTAGATGTGCGCCGCAGGAGATGTGCGCCGCAGGAGATGTACATAGCAGGAGATGTGCACTGCAGGAGATGTGCGCCGCAGGAGATGTGCGCCGCAGGATGTGTGCGCACAGTTTTTTTATTAATTTTATTTATGTGCATCTTATGTTCTGCAATGCAGGAGATGTGCGCAGCAGGAGATTTGCGCCGCAGGATGTGTGCGCAAGAGATGTGCACTGCAGGAGATGTGCGCAGCAGGAGATGTGCACCGCAGGAGATGTGTGCCGCAGAAGATGTGCGCAGCAGGAGATGTGCGTCACAGGAGATGTGCAGAGCAGGAGATGTGCGCAGCAGGAGATGTGTAGAGCAGGAGATGTGCGTTGCAGGATTAGTGCGCACAGTTTTTTTATTAATTTGAGTTAATTATTATTTTTTTTTGTAAGTAAATGTTTCATTTATGTGCACGGCAGGGTGTGCGCCGCAAGAGATGTGCACTGCCGGAAATGTGCGCAGCAGGAGATGTGCACCGCAGGAGATGTGCGCAGCAGGAGATTTGTGCCGCAGGAGATGTGCTCAGCAGGAGATGTGCACCACTTGAGATGTGCACCGCAGGAGATGTGCGCCGCAGGAGATGTGCGCCGCAGGATGTGTGCGCACAGTTTTTTTATTAATTTTATTTATGTGCATCTTATGTTCTGCAATGCAGGAGATGTGCGCAGCAGGAGATTTGCGCCGCAGGATGTGTGCGCACAGTTTTTTTTATTAATTTGAGTTAATTATTATAATTTTCTTTTTAAATAAATGTTTTATTTATGTGCAACGCAGGGTGTGCGCCGCAGGATGTGCGCCGCAAGAGATGTGCGCCGCAGGAGATGTGAGTCGCAGGAGATGTACATAGCAGGAGATGTGCGCCGCAGGCGATATGCGCAGCAGGAGATGTGTGCCGCAGATTTTTTATTAATTTGATTTGATTTTTTTATTTTTTGTAAATAAATGTTTCATTTATGTGCAACGCAGGGTGTGCGCCGCAGGAGGTGCGCCGCAAGAGAAATGCACCGGCGGAGATGTGCGCAGCAGGAGATGTGCACCGCAGGAGATGTGTACGCAGGAGATATGCGTCGCAGGAGATGAGTGCCGCAGGAGATGTGCACCACAGGAGATGTGCGCAGCAGAAGATGTGCACCGCAGGAGATGTGCGCCACTGGAGATGTGCACCGCAGGAGATGTGCACGCAGGAGATGTGCACGCAGGAGATGTGCGCCACAGGAGATGTGCGCCGCAGGAGATGTCTATAGCAGGAGATTTGCACGCAGGACATGTGCGCCGCAGGAGATGTACAAAGCAGGAGATGTGCGCCGCAGGCGATATGCGCCACCCGAGATGTGCACCGCAGGAGATGTGCGCCGCAGGAGATCTGCACGCAGGAGATGTGCAACGCAGGAGATGTGCACAGCAGGAGATGTGCGCAGCAGGATGTGTGCACACAGTTTTTTTATTAATTTGATGTAATGATATTTTTTTGTAAACAAATGTTTCATTTATGTGCACCGCAGGGTGTGCGCCGCAGGATGTGCGCCGCAAGAGATGTGCACTGCAGGAGATGTGCGCAGCAGGAGATGTGCACCGCAGGAGATGTGTGCCGCAGAAGATGTGTGCAGCAGGAGATGTGCGTCACAGGAGATGTGCAGAGCAGGAGATGTGCGCAGCAGGAGATGTGCAGAGCAGGAGATGTGCGTTGCAGGATTAGTGCGCACAGTTTTTTAATTAATTTGAGTTAATTATTATTTTTTTTTTGTAAGTAAATGTTTCATTTATGTGCACCGCAGGGTGTGCGCCGCAAGAGCTGTGCACCGCCGGAAATGTGCGCAGCAGGAGATGTGCACCGCAGGAGATGTGCGCAGCAGGAGATGTGTGCCGCAGGAGATGTGCTCAGCAGGAGATGTGCACCACTTGAGATGTGCGCTGCAGGAGATGTGCACCGCAGGAGATGTGTACGCAGGAGATATGCGCCGCAGGAGATGAGTGCCGCAGGAGATGTGCGCCGCAGGATGTGTGCGCACAGTTTTTTTAGGAATTTGAGTTAATTATTATTATTTTTTGTAAATAAATGTTTCATTTATGTGCACCGCAGGGTGTGCGACGAGGGAGGGTCACTGCAGGAGATTTGCGCAGCAGGAGATGTGCGCCACTGGAGATGTGCACCGCAGGAGATGTGCACGCAGGAGATGTGCACGCAGGAGATGTGCGCCGCAGGAGATGTGCGCCGCAGGAGATGTACATAGCAGGAGATGTGTTTACGCAGGAGATGTGCGCCGCAGGAGATGTGCGCCGCAGGAGATGTACATAGCAGGAGATCTGCACCGCAGGAGATGTGCACGCAGGAGATGTGCACGCAGGAGATGTGCGCCGCAGGAGATGTGCGCCGCAGGAGATGTACATAGCAGGAGATGTGCACGCAGTAGATGTGCGCCGCAGGAGATGTGCGCCGCAGGAGATGTACATAGCAGGAGATGTGCACTGCAGGAGATGTGCGCCGCAGGAGATGTGCGCCGCAGGATGTGTGCGCACAGTTTTTTTATTAATTTTATTTATGTGCATCTTATGTTCTGCAATGCAGGAGATGTGCGCAGCAGGAGATTTGCGCCGCAGGATGTGTGCGCAAGAGATGTGCACTGCAGGAGATGTGCGCAGCAGGAGATGTGCACCGCAGGAGATGTGTGCCGCAGAAGATGTGCGCAGCAGGAGATGTGCGTCACAGGAGATGTGCAGAGCAGGAGATGTGCGCAGCAGGAGATGTGTAGAGCAGGAGATGTGCGTTGCAGGATTAGTGCGCACAGTTTTTTTATTAATTTGAGTTAATTATTATTTTTTTTTGTAAGTAAATGTTTCATTTATGTGCACGGCAGGGTGTGCGCCGCAAGAGATGTGCACTGCCGGAAATGTGCGCAGCAGGAGATGTGCACCGCAGGAGATGTGCGCAGCAGGAGATTTGTGCCGCAGGAGATGTGCTCAGCAGGAGATGTGCACCACTTGAGATGTGCACCGCAGGAGATGTGCGCCGCAGGAGATGTGCGCCGCAGGATGTGTGCGCACAGTTTTTTTATTAATTTTATTTATGTGCATCTTATGTTCTGCAATGCAGGAGATGTGCGCAGCAGGAGATTTGCGCCGCAGGATGTGTGCGCACAGTTTTTTTTATTAATTTGAGTTAATTATTATAATTTTCTTTTTAAATAAATGTTTTATTTATGTGCAACGCAGGGTGTGCGCCGCAGGATGTGCGCCGCAAGAGATGTGCGCCGCAGGAGATGTGAGTCGCAGGAGATGTACATAGCAGGAGATGTGCGCCGCAGGCGATATGCGCAGCAGGAGATGTGTGCCGCAGATTTTTTATTAATTTGATTTGATTTTTTTATTTTTTGTAAATAAATGTTTCATTTATGTGCAACGCAGGGTGTGCGCCGCAGGAGGTGCGCCGCAAGAGAAATGCACCGGCGGAGATGTGCGCAGCAGGAGATGTGCACCGCAGGAGATGTGTACGCAGGAGATATGCGTCGCAGGAGATGAGTGCCGCAGGAGATGTGCACCACAGGAGATGTGCGCAGCAGAAGATGTGCACCGCAGGAGATGTGCGCCACTGGAGATGTGCACCGCAGGAGATGTGCACGCAGGAGATGTGCACGCAGGAGATGTGCGCCACAGGAGATGTGCGCCGCAGGAGATGTCTATAGCAGGAGATTTGCACGCAGGACATGTGCGCCGCAGGAGATGTACAAAGCAGGAGATGTGCGCCGCAGGCGATATGCGCCACCCGAGATGTGCACCGCAGGAGATGTGCGCCGCAGGAGATCTGCACGCAGGAGATGTGCAACGCAGGAGATGTGCACAGCAGGAGATGTGCGCAGCAGGATGTGTGCACACAGTTTTTTTATTAATTTGATGTAATGATATTTTTTTGTAAACAAATGTTTCATTTATGTCCACCGCAGGGTGTGCGCCGCAGGATGTGCGCCGCAAGAGATGTGCACTGCAGGAGATGTGCGCAGCAGGAGATGTGCACCGCAGGAGATGTGTGCCGCAGAAGATGTGTGCAGCAGGAGATGTGCGTCACAGGAGATGTGCAGAGCAGGAGATGTGCGCAGCAGGAGATGTGCAGAGCAGGAGATGTGCGTTGCAGGATTAGTGCGCACAGTTTTTTAATTAATTTGAGTTAATTATTATTTTTTTTTTGTAAGTAAATGTTTCATTTATGTGCACCGCAGGGTGTGCGCCGCAAGAGATGTGCACCGCCGGAAATGTGCGCAGCAGGAGATGTGCACCGCAGGAGATGTGCGCAGCAGGAGATGTGTGCCGCAGGAGATGTGCTCAGCAGGAGATGTGCACCACTTGAGATGTGCGCTGCAGGAGATGTGCACCGCAGGAGATGTGTACGCAGGAGATATGCGCCGCAGGAGATGAGTGCCGCAGGAGATGTGCGCCGCAGGATGTGTGCGCACAGTTTTTTTAGGAATTTGAGTTAATTATTATTATTTTTTGTAAATAAATGTTTCATTTATGTGCACCGCAGGGTGTGCGACGAGGGAGGGTCACTGCAGGAGATTTGCGCAGCAGGAGATGTGCGCCACTGGAGATGTGCACCGCAGGAGATGTGCACGCAGGAGATGTGCACGCAGGAGATGTGCGCCGCAGGAGATGTGCGCCGCAGGAGATGTACATAGCAGGAGATGTGTTTACGCAGGAGATGTGCGCCGCAGGAGATGTGCGCCGCAGGAGATGTACATAGCAGGAGATCTGCACCGCAGGAGATGTGCACGCAGGAGATGTGCACGCAGGAGATGTGCGCCGCAGGAGATGTGCGCCGCAGGAGATGTACATAGCAGGAGATGTGCACGCAGTAGATGTGCGCCGCAGGAGATGTGCGCCGCAGGAGATGTACATAGCAGGAGATGTGCACTGCAGGAGATGTGCGCCGCAGGAGATGTGCGCCGCAGGATGTGTGCGCACAGTTTTTTTATTAATTTTATTTATGTGCATCTTATGTTCTGCAATGCAGGAGATGTGCGCAGCAGGAGATTTGCGCCGCAGGATGTGTGCGCAAGAGATGTGCACTGCAGGAGATGTGCGCAGCAGGAGATGTGCACCGCAGGAGATGTGTGCCGCAGAAGATGTGCGCAGCAGGAGATGTGCGTCACAGGAGATGTGCAGAGCAGGAGATGTGCGCAGCAGGAGATGTGTAGAGCAGGAGATGTGCGTTGCAGGATTAGTGCGCACAGTTTTTTTATTAATTTGAGTTAATTATTATTTTTTTTTGTAAGTAAATGTTTCATTTATGTGCACGGCAGGGTGTGCGCCGCAAGAGATGTGCACTGCCGGAAATGTGCGCAGCAGGAGATGTGCACCGCAGGAGATGTGCGCAGCAGGAGATTTGTGCCGCAGGAGATGTGCTCAGCAGGAGATGTGCACCACTTGAGATGTGCACCGCAGGAGATGTGCGCCGCAGGAGATGTGCGCCGCAGGATGTGTGCGCAGTTTTTTTTATTAATTTGAGTTAATTATTATAATTTTCTTTTTAAATAAATGTTTTATTTATGTGCAACGCAGGGTGTGCGCCGCAGGATGTGCGCCGCAAGAGATGTGCGCCGCAGGAGATGTGAGTCGCAGGAGATGTACATAGCAGGAGATGTGCGCCGCAGGCGATATGCGCAGCAGGAGATGTGTGCCGCAGATTTTTTATTAATTTGATTTGATTTTTTTATTTTTTGTAAATAAATGTTTCATTTATGTGCAACGCAGGGTGTGCGCCGCAGGAGGTGCGCCGCAAGAGAAATGCACCGGCGGAGATGTGCGCAGCAGGAGATGTGCACCGCAGGAGATGTGTACGCAGGAGATATGCGTCGCAGGAGATGAGTGCCGCAGGAGATGTGCACCACAGGAGATGTGCGCAGCAGAAGATGTGCACCGCAGGAGATGTGCGCCACTGGAGATGTGCACCGCAGGAGATGTGCACGCAGGAGATGTGCACGCAGGAGATGTGCGCCACAGGAGATGTGCGCCGCAGGAGATGTCTATAGCAGGAGATTTGCATGCAGGACATGTGCGCCGCAGGAGATGTACAAAGCAGGAGATGTGCGCCGCAGGCGATATGCGCCACCCGAGATGTGCACCGCAGGAGATGTGCGCCGCAGGAGATCTGCACGCAGGAGATGTGCAACGCAGGAGATGTGCACAGCAGGAGATGTGCGCAGCAGGATGTGTGCACACAGTTTTTTTATTAATTTGATGTAATGATATTTTTTTGTAAACAAATGTTTCATTTATGTGCACCGCAGGGTGTGCGCCGCAGGATGTGCGCCGCAAGAGATGTGCACTGCAGGAGATGTGCGCAGCAGGAGATGTGCACCGCAGGAGATGTGTGCCGCAGAAGATGTGTGCAGCAGGAGATGTGCGTCACAGGAGATGTGCAGAGCAGGAGATGTGCGCAGCAGGAGATGTGCAGAGCAGGAGATGTGCGTTGCAGGATTAGTGCGCACAGTTTTTTAATTAATTTGAGTTAATTATTATTTTTTTTTTGTAAGTAAATGTTTCATTTATGTGCACCGCAGGGTGTGCGCCGCAAGAGATGTGCACCGCCGGAAATGTGCGCAGCAGGAGATGTGCACCGCAGGAGATGTGCGCAGCAGGAGATGTGTGCCGCAGGAGATGTGCTCAGCAGGAGATGTGCACCACTTGAGATGTGCGCTGCAGGAGATGTGCGCCGCAGGCGATATGCGCAGCAGGAGATGTGTGCCGCAGTTTTTTTATTAATATGATTTAATTTTAATTTTTTTGTAAATAACTGTTTTATTTATGTGCAACGCAGGGTTCGCAACGCAGGATGTGCGCCGCAAGAGATATGCACCGCAGGAGATGTGCGCAACAGGAGATGTGCACCACAGGAGATGTGCGCAGCAGGAGATGTGCACCGCAGGAGATGTGCTCCGCAGGAGGTGTGCACCGCAGGAGAAGTGCACGCAGGAGATTAGCACGCAGGAGATGTGCGCCGCAGGATGTGTTCGCACAGTGTTTTTATTAATTTGAGTTAATTATTATAATTTATTTGTAAATAAATGTTTCATTTATGTGCAACGAAGGGTGTGCGGCAGGAGATGTGCACCGCAGGAGATGTACACCGCAGGAGATGTGCGCAGCAGGAAATGTGCACCGCAGGAGATGTGTACGCAGGAGATATGCGCCGCAGGAGATGAGTGCCGCAGGATATGTGCGCCGCAGGAGATGTACATAGCAGGAGATGTGCACGCAGGAGATGTGCGCCGCAGGAGATGTGCGCCGCAGGAGATGTACATAGCAGGAGATGTGCACCGCAGGAGATGTGCACGCAGGAGATGTGCGCCGCAGGAGATGTGCGCCGCAGGAGATGTACATAGCAGGAGATGTGCACGCAGGAGATGTGCGCCGCAGGAGATGTGCGCTGCAGGAGATGTACATAGCAGGAGATGTGCACCGCAGGAGATGTGCGCCGCAGGAGATGTGCGCCGCAGGATGTGTGCGCACAGTTTTTTTGTTAATTTTATTTATGTGCATCTTATGTTCTGCAATGCAGGAGATGTGCGCAGCAGGAGATTTGCGCCGCAGGATGTGTGCGCACAGTTTTTTATTAATTTGAGTTAATTATTATAAATTTTTTGTAAATAAATGTTTCATTTATGTGCAACGAAGGGTGTGCGCCACAGGATGTGTGCCGCAAGAGATGTGCACCGCCGGAGATGTGCGCAGCAGGAGATGTGCACCGCAGGAGATGTGCACCGCAGGAGATGTGAGCCTCAGGAGATGTGCACCGCAGGAGATGTGCGCCGCAGGATGTGCGCCGCAAGAGATATGCACCGCCGGAGATGTGCGCAGCAGGAGATATGCACCGCAGGAGATGTACACCGCAGGAGATGTGCGCCGCAGGAGATCTGCACGCAGGAGATGTGCAACGCAGGAGATGTGTGCCGCAGAAGATGTGCGCAGCAGGAGATGTGCAGAGCAGGAAATGTGCAGAGCAGGAGATGTGCGCAGCAGGAGATGTGCAGAGCAGGAGATGTGCGCTGCAGGATTAGTGCGCACAGTTTTTTTATTAATTTGAGTTAATTATTATTTTTTTTTGTAAGTAAATGTTTCATTTATGTGCACCGCAGGGTGTGCGCCACAAGAGATGTGCACCGCCGGAAATGTGCGCAGCAGGAGATGTGCACCGCAGGAGATGTGCGCAGCAGGAGATGTGTGCCGCAGGAGATGTGCTCAGCAGGAGATGTGCACCACTTGAGATGTGCGCTGCAGGAGATGTGCGCCGCAGGCGATATGCGCAGCAGGAGATGTGTGCCGCAGTTTTTTTATTAATATGATTTAATTTTAATTTTTTTTGTAAATAACCGTTTTATTTATGTGCAACGCAGGGTTCGCAACGCAGGATGTGCGCCGCAAGAGATATGCACCGCAGGAGATGTGCGCAACAGGAGATGTGCACCACAGGAGATGTGCGCAGCAGGAGATGTGCACCGCAGGAGATGTGCACCGCAGGAGAAGTGCACGCAGGAGATGTGCGCCGCAGGATGTGTGCGCAAAGTTTTTTTATTAATTTGAGTTAATTATTATAATTTATTTGTAAATAAATGTTTCATTTATGTGCAACGAAGGGTGTGCGCCGCAGGATGTGCACCGCAAGAGATATGCACCGCCGGAGATGTGCACAGCAGGAGATGTGCACCGCAGGAGATGTACACCGCAGGAGATGTGCGCAGCAGGAGATGTGCACCGCAGGAGATGTGTACGCAGGAGATATGCGCCGCAGGAGATGAGTGCCGCAGGAGATGTGCGCCGCAGGATGTGTGCGGAGATGTGCACCGCAGGAGATGTGCGCAGCAGGAGATGTGCACCGCAGGAGATGTGCGCCGCAGGAGATGTGCACCGCAGGAGATGTGCGCCGCAGGATGTGCGCCGCAGGATGTGTGCGCACAGTTTTTTTATTAATTTGAGTTAATTATTATAAATTTTTTGTAAATAAATGTTTCATTTATGTGCAACGAAGGGTGTGCGCCACAGGATGTGTGCCGCAAGAGATGTGCACCGCCGGAGATGTGCGCAGCAGGAGATGTGCACCGCAGGAGATGTGCACCGCAGGAGATGTGAGCCTCCGGAGATGTGCACCGCAGGAGATGTGCGCCGCAGGATGTGCGCCGCAAGAGATATGCACCGCCGGAGATGTGCGCAGCAGGAGATGTGCACCGCAGGAGATGTACACCGCAGGAGATGTGCGCAGCATGAGATGTGCACCGCAGGAGATGTGTACGCAGGAGATATGCGCCGCAGGAGATGTGCGACGCAGGATGTGTGCGGAGATGTGCACCGCAGGAGATGTGCGCAGCAGGAGATGTGCACCGCAGGAGATGTGCGCCGCAGGAGATGTGCGCCGCAGGATGTGTGCGCACAGTTTTTTTATTAATTTTATTTATGTGCACTGCATGTTCTGCAATGCAGGAGATGTGCGCAGCAGGAGATTTGCGCCACAGGATGTGTGCGCACAGTTTTTTTATTAATTTGAGTTAATTATTATAATTTTATTGTAAATAAATGTTTCATTCATGTGCAACGAAGGGTGTGCGCCGCAGGATGTGCGCCGCAAGAGATGTGCACCGCCGGAGATTTGCGCAGCAGGAGATGTGCACCGCAGGAGATGTGCGCCGCAGGAGATGTGTACGCAGGAGATATGCACCGCAGGAGATGAGTGCCGCAGGAGATGTGCGCCGCAGGATGTGTGCGCACAGTTTTTTTAGGAATTTGAGTTAATTATTATTATTTTTTGTAAATAAATGTTTCATTTATGTGCACCGCAGGGTGTGCGACGAGGGAGGGTCACTGCAGGAGATTTGCGCAGCAGGAGATCTGCGCCACTGGAGATGTGCACTGCAGGCGATGTGCACGCAGGAGATGTACAAAGCAGGAGATGTGCGCCGCAGGCGATATGCGCCACCGGAGATGTGCACCGCAGGAGAAGTGCGCCGCAGGAGATCTGCACGCAGGAGATGTGCAATGCAGGAGATGTGCACAGCAGGAGATGTGCGCAGCAGGATGTGTGCACACAGTTTTTTCATTAATTTGATGTAATAATATTTTTTTGTAAATAAATGTTTCATTTATGTGCACCGCAGGGTGTGCGCCGCAGGATGTGCGCCGCAAGAGATGTGCACCGCAGGAGATGTGCGCAGCAGGAGATGTGCACCGCAGGAGATGTGTGCCGCAGAAGATGTGCGCAGCAGGAGATGTGCATCACAGGAGATGTGCAGAGCAGGAGATCTGCGCAGCAGGAGATGTGCAGAGCAGGAGATGTGTATTGCAGGATTAGTGCGCACAGTTTTTTTATTAATTTGAGTTAATTATTATTTTTTTTTTGTAAGTAAATGTTTCATTTATGTGCACCGCAGGGTGTGCGCCGCAAGAGATGTGCACCGCCGGAAATGTGCGCAGCAGGAGATGTGCACCGCAGGAGATGTGCGCAGCAGGAGATGTGTGCCGCAGGAGATGTGCTCAGCAGGAGATGTGCACCACTTGAGATGTGCGCTGCAGGAGATGTGCGCCGCAGGCGATATGCGCAGTAGGAGATGTGTGCCGCAGTGTTTTTATTAATATGATTTCATTTTAATTTTTTTTGTAAATAACTGTTTTATTTATGTGCAACGCAGGGTTCGCAACGCAGGATGTGCGCCGCAAGAGATATGCACCGCAGGAGATGTGCGCCGCAGGAGATGTGCACCGCAGGAGAAGTGCACGCAGGAGATTAGCACGCAGGAGATGTGCGCCGCAGGATGTGTGCATACAGTTTTTTTATTAATTTGAGTTAATTATTATAATTTATTTGTAAATAAATGTTTCATTTATGTGCAACGAAGGGTGTGCGCCGCAGGATGTGCGCCGTCGCCGGAGATGTGCGCGGCAGGAGATTTGTACCGCAGGAGATGTGCGCAGCAGGAGATGTGCACCGCAGGAGATGTGTACGCAGGAGATATGAGCCGCAGGAGATGAGTGCCGCAGGAGATGTGCGCCGCAGGATGTGTGCGCACAGTTTTTTTAGGAATTTGAGTTAATTATTATTTATTTTTGTAAATAAATGTTTCATTTATGTGCACCGCAGGGTGTGCGACGAGGGAGGGTCACTGCAGGAGATTTGCGCAGCAGGAGATGTGCGCCACTGGAGATGTGCACCGCAGGAGATGTGCACGCAGGAGATGTGCACGCAGGAGAAGTGCGCCGCAGGAGATGTGCGCCGCAGGAGATGTACATAGCAGGAGATGTGCGCAGCAGGAGATGTGCACCGCAGGAGATGTGTACGCAGGAGATATGCGCCGCAGGAGATGAGTGCCGCAGAAGATGTGCGCCGCAGGATGTGTGCGGAGATGTGCACCGCAGGAGATGTGCGCAGCAGGAGATGTGCACCGCAGGAGATGTGCACCGCAGGAGATGTGCGCAGCAGGAGATTGGCACGCAGGAGATGTGCGCCGCAGGATGTGTGCGCACAGTTTTTTTATTAATTTTATTTATGTGCACCGCATGTTCTGCAATGCAGGAGATGTGCGCAGCAGGAGATTTGCGCCGCAGGATGTGTGCGCACAGTTTTTTTATTAATTTGAGTTAATTATTATAAATTTTTTGTAAATAAATGTTTCATTTATGTGCAACGAAGGGTGTGCGCCACAGGATGTGTGCCGCAAGAGATGTGCACCGCCGGAGATGTGCTCCGCAGGAGATTTGCACCGCAGGAGATGTGCGCCTCAGGAGATGTGCACCGCAGGATATGTGCGCCGCAGGATGTGCGCCGCAAGAGATATGCACCACCGGAGATGTGCGCAGCAGGAGATGTGCACCGCAGGAGATGTACACCGCAGGAGATGTGCTCAGCATGAGATGTGCACCGCAGGAGATGTGTACGCAGGAGATATGCGCCGCAGGAGATGAGTGCCGCAGGAGATGTGCGCCGCAGGATATGTGCGCCGCAGGATGTGCGCCGCAAGAGATATGCACCGCCGGAGATGTGCGCAGCAGGAGATGTGCACCGCAGGAGATGTACACCGCAGGAGATGTGCTCAGCATGAGATGTGCACCGCAGGAGATGTGTACGCAGGAGATATGCGCCGCAGGATGTGTGCGGAGATGTGCACCGCAGAATATGTGCGCAGCAGGAGATGTGCACCGCAGGAGATGTGCACCGCAGGAGATGTGCGCCGCAGGATGTGTGCGCACAGTTTTTTTATTAATTTTATTTATGTGCATCTTATGTTCTGCAATGCAGGAGATGTGCGCAGCAGGAGATTTGCGCCGCAGGATGTGTGCGCACAGTTTTTTTATTAATTTGAGTTAATTATTATAATTTTTTTGTAAATAAATGTTTCATTTATGTGCAACGCAGGGTGTGCGCCGCAGGATGTGCGCCGCAAGAGATGTGCACCGCAGGAGATGTGTACGCAGGAGATATGCGCCGCAGGAGATGTGCGACGCAGGATGTGTGCGGAGATGTGCACCGCAGGAGATGTGCGCAGCAGGAGATGTGCACCGCAGGAGATGTGCGCCGCAGGAGATGTGCGCCGCAGGATGTGTGCGCACAGTTTTTTTATTAATTTTATTTCTGTGCATCTTATGTTCTGCAATGCAGGAGATGTGCGCAGCAGGAGATTTGCGCCGCAGGATGTGTGCGCACAGTTTTTTTATTAATTTGAGTTAATTATTATAATTTTTTTGTAAATAAATGTTTCATTTATGTGCAACGCAGGGTGTGCGCCGCAGGATGTGCGCCGCAAGAGATGTGCACCGCAGGAGATGTGCGCAGCAGGAGATGTGCACTGCAGGAGATGTGCGCCGCAGGAGATGTGAGTCGCAGGAGATGTACATAGCAGGAGATGTGCGCCGCAGGCTGTGTGCGCACAGTTTTTTTAGGAATTTGAGTTAATTATTATTATTTTTTGTAAATAAATGTTTCATTAATGTGCACCGCAGGGTGTGCGACGAGGGAGGGTCACTGCAGGAGATTTGCGCAGCAGGAGATGTGCGCCACTGGAGATGTGCGCCGCAGGAGATGTGCACGCAGGAGATGTGCGCCGCAGGAGATGTGCGCCGCAGGAGATGTACATAGCAGGAGACGTGCACGCAGGAGATGTGCGCCGCAGGAGATGTACAAAGTAGGAGATGTGCGCCGCAGGCGATATGCGCCACCGGAGATGTGCACCGCAGGAGATGTGCGCCGCAGGAGATCTGCACGCAGGAGATGTGCAACGCAGGAGATGTGCACAGCAGGAGATGTGCGCAGCAGGATGTGTGCACACAGTTTTTTTATTAATTTGATGTAATAATATTTTTTTGTAAATAAATGTTTTATTTATGTGCACCGCAGGGTGTGCGCCGCAAGACGTGCGCCGCAAGAGATGTGCACCACAGGAGATGTGCGCAGCAGGAGATGTGCGCAGCAGGAGATGTGCAGAGCAGGAGATGTGCGTTGCAGGATTAGTGCGCACAGTTTTTTTATTAATTTGAGTTAATTATTATTTTTTTTTTGTAAGTAAATGTTTCATTTATGTGCACCGCAGGGTGTGCGCCGCAAGAGATGTGCACCGCCGGAAATGTGCGCAGCAGGAGATGTGCACCGCAGGAGATGTGTACGCAGGAGATATGCGCCGCAGGAGATGAGTGCCGCAGGAGATGTGCGCCGCAGGATGTGTGCGCACAGTTTTTTTAGGAATTTGAGTTAATTATTATTATTTTTTGTAAATAAATGTTTCATTTATGTGCACCGCAGGGTGTGCGACGAGGGAGGGTCACTGCAGGAGATTTGCGCAGCAGGAGATGTGCGCCACTGGAGATGTGCACCGCAGGAGATGTGCACGCAGCAGATGTGCACGCAGGAGATGTGCGCCGCAGGAGATGTGCACCGCAGGATGTGCACCGCAAGAGATATGCACCGCCGGAGATGTGCACAGCAGGAGATGTGCACCGCAGGAGATGTACACCGCAGGAGATGTGCGCAGCAGGAGATGTGCACCGCAGGAGATGTGTACGCAGGAGATATGCGCCGCAGGAGATGAGTGCCGCAGGAGATGTGCGCCGCAGGATGTGTGCGGAGATGTGCACCGCAGGAGATGTGCGCAGCAGGAGATGTGCACCGCAGGAGATGTGCGCCGCAGGAGATGTGCACCGCAGGAGATGTGCGCCGCAGGATGTGCGCCGCAGGATGTGTGCGCACAGTTTTTTTATTAATTTGAGTTAATTATTATAAATTTTTTGTAAATAAATGTTTCATTTATGTGCAACGAAGGGTGTGCGCCACAGGATGTGTGCCGCAAGAGATGTGCACCGCCGGAGATGTGCGCAGCAGGAGATGTGCACCGCAGGAGATGTGCACCGCAGGAGATGTGAGCCTCCGGAGATGTGCACCGCAGGAGATGTGCGCCGCAGGATGTGCGCCGCAAGAGATATGCACCGCCGGAGATGTGCGCAGCAGGAGATGTGCACCGCAGGAGATGTACACCGCAGGAGATGTGCGCAGCATGAGATGTGCACCGCAGGAGATGTGTACGCAGGAGATATGCGCCGCAGGAGATGTGCGACACAGGATGTGTGCGGAGATGTGCACCGCAGGAGATGTGCGCAGCAGGAGATGTGCACCGCAGGAGATGTGCGCCGCAGGAGATGTGCGCCGCAGGATGTGTGCGCACAGTTTTTTTATTAATTTTATTTATGTGCACTGCATGTTCTGCAATGCAGGAGATGTGCGCAGCAGGAGATTTGCGCCACAGGATGTGTGCGCACAGTTTTTTTATTAATTTGAGTTAATTATTATAATTTTATTGTAAATAAATGTTTCATTCATGTGCAACGAAGGGTGTGCGCCGCAGGATGTGCGCCGCAAGTGATGTGCACCGCCGGAGATTTGCGCAGCAGGAGATGTGCACCGCAGGAGATGTGCGCCGCAGGAGATGTGTACGCAGGAGATATGCACCGCAGGAGATGAGTGCCGCAGGAGATGTGCGCCGCAGGATGTGTGCGCACAGTTTTTTTAGGAATTTGAGTTAATTATTATTATTTTTTGTAAATAAATGTTTCATTTATGTGCACCGCAGGGTGTGCGACGAGGGAGGGTCACTGCAGGAGATTTGCGCAGCAGGAGATCTGCGCCACTGGAGATGTGCACCGCAGGCGATGTGCACGCAGGAGATGTGCACGCAGGAGATGTACAAAGCAGGAGATGTGCGCCGCAGGCGATATGCGCCACCGGAGATGTGCACCGCAGGAGAAGTGCGCCGCAGGAGATCTGCACGCAGGAGATGTGCAATGCAGGAGATGTGCACAGCAGGAGATGTGCGCAGCAGGATGTGTGCACACAGTTTTTTCATTAATTTGATGTAATAATATTTTTTTGTAAATAAATGTTTCATTTATGTGCACCGCAGGGTGTGCGCCGCAGGATGTGCGCCGCAAGAGATGTGCACCGCAGGAGATGTGTGCCGCAGAAGATGTGCGCAGCAGGAGATGTGCATCACAGGAGATGTGCAGAGCAGGAGATCTGCGCAGCAGGAGATGTGCAGAGCAGGAGATGTGTATTGCAGGATTAGTGCGCACAGTTTTTTTATTAATTTGAGTTAATTATTATTTTTTTTTTGTAAGTAAATGTTTCATTTATGTGCACCGCAGGGTGTGCGCCGCAAGAGATGTGCACCGCCGGAAATGTGCGCAGCAGGAGATGTGCACCGCAGGAGATGTGCGCAGCAGGAGATGTGTGCCGCAGGAGATGTGCTCAGCAGGAGATGTGCACCACTTGAGATGTGCGCTGCAGGAGATGTGCGCCGCAGGCGATATGCGCAGTAGGAGATGTGTGCCGCAGTGTTTTTATTAATATGATTTCATTTTAATTTTTTTTGTAAATAACTGTTTTATTTATGTGCAACGCAGGGTTCGCAACGCAGGATGTGCGCCGCAAGAGATATGCACCGCAGGAGATGTGCGCAGCAGGAGATGTGCACCGCAGGAGATGTGCGCCGCAGGAGATGTGCACCGCAGGAGAAGTGCACGCAGGAGATTAGCACGCAGGAGATGTGCGCCGCAGGATGTGTGCATACAGTTTTTTTATTAATTTGAGTTAATTATTATAATTTATTTGTAAATAAATGTTTCATTTATGTGCAACGAAGGGTGTGCGCCGCAGGATGTGCGCAGCAGGAGATGTGCACCGCAGGAGATGTGTACGCAGGAGATATGCGCCGCAGGAGATGAGTGCCGCAGGAGATGTGCGCCGCAGGATGTGTGCGCACAGTTTTTTTAGGAATTTGAGTTAATTATTATTATTTTTTGTAAATAAATGTTTCATTTATGTGCACCGCAGGGTGTGCGACGAGGGAGGGTCACTGCAGGAGATTTGCGCAGCAGGAGATGTGCGCCACTGGAGATGTGCACCGCAGGAGATGTGCACGCAGGAGATGTGCACGCAGGAGAAGTGCGCCGCAGGAGATGTGCGCCGCAGGAGATGTACATAGCAGGAGATGTGCGCAGCAGGAGATGTGCACCGCAGGAGATGTGTACGCAGGAGATATGCGCCGCAGGAGATGAGTGCTGCAGAAGATGTGCGCCGCAGGATGTGTGCGGAGATGTGCACCGCAGGAGATGTGCGCAGCAGGAGATGTGCACCGCAGGAGATGTGCACCGCAGGAGATGTGCACCGCAGGAGATGTGCGCAGCAGGAGATTTGCACCGCAGGAGATGTGCGCCTCAGGAGATGTGCACCGCAGGATATGTGCGCCGCAGGATGTGCGCCGCAAGAGATATGCACCGCCGGAGATGTGCGCAGCAGGAGATGTGCACCGCAGGAGATGTACACCGCAGGAGATGTGCTCAGCATGAGATGTGCACCGCAGGAGATGTGTACGCAGGAGATATGCGCCGCAGGATGTGTGCGGAGATGTGCACCGCAGAATATGTGCGCAGCAGGAGATGTGCACCGCAGGAGATGTGCACCGCAGGAGATGTGCGCCGCAGGATGTGTGCGCACAGTTTTTTTATTAATTTTATTTATGTGCATCTTATGTTCTGCAATGCAGGAGATGTGCGCAGCAGGAGATTTGCGCCGCAGGATGTGTGCGCACAGTTTTTTTATTAATTTGAGTTAATTATTATAAGTTTTTTGTACATAAATGTTTCATTTATGTGCAACGCAGGGTGTGCGCCGCAGGATGTGCGCCGCAAGAGATGTGCACCGCAGGAGATGTGCGCAGCATGAGATGTGCACCGCAGGAGATGTGCGCCGCAGGAGATGTGCACCGCAGGAGATGTGCGCCGCAGGATGTGCGCCGCAGGATGTGTGCGCACAGTTTTTTTATTAATTTGAGTTAATTATTATAAATTTTTTGTAAATAAATGTTTCATTTATGTGCAACGAAGGGTGTGCGCCACAGGATGTGTGCCGCAAGAGATGTGCACCGCCGGAGATGTGCGCAGCAGGAGATGTGCACCGCAGGAGATGTGCACCGCAGGAGATGTGAGCCTCCGGAGATGTGCACCGCAGGAGATGTGCGCCGCAGGATGTGCGCCGCAAGAGATATGCACCGCCGGAGATGTGCGCAGCAGGAGATGTGCACCGCAGGAGATGTACACCGCAGGAGATGTGCGCAGCATGAGATGTGCACCGCAGGAGATGTGTACGCAGGAGATATGCGCCGCAGGAGATGTGCGACACAGGATGTGTGCGGAGATGTGCACCGCAGGAGATGTGCGCAGCAGGAGATGTGCACCGCAGGAGATGTGCGCCGCAGGAGATGTGCGCCGCAGGATGTGTGCGCACAGTTTTTTTATTAATTTTATTTATGTGCACTGCATGTTCTGCAATGCAGGAGATGTGCGCAGCAGGAGATTTGCGCCACAGGATGTGTGCGCACAGTTTTTTTATTAATTTGAGTTAATTATTATAATTTTATTGTAAATAAATGTTTCATTCATGTGCAACGAAGGGTGTGCGCCGCAGGATGTGCGCCGCAAGTGATGTGCACCGCCGGAGATTTGCGCAGCAGGAGATGTGCACCGCAGGAGATGTGCGCCGCAGGAGATGTGTACGCAGGAGATATGCACCGCAGGAGATGAGTGCCGCAGGAGATGTGCGCCGCAGGATGTGTGCGCACAGTTTTTTTAGGAATTTGAGTTAATTATTATTATTTTTTGTAAATAAATGTTTCATTTATGTGCACCGCAGGGTGTGCGACGAGGGAGGGTCACTGCAGGAGATTTGCGCAGCAGGAGATCTGCGCCACTGGAGATGTGCACCGCAGGCGATGTGCACGCAGGAGATGTGCACGCAGGAGATGTACAAAGCAGGAGATGTGCGCCGCAGGCGATATGCGCCACCGGAGATGTGCACCGCAGGAGAAGTGCGCCGCAGGAGATCTGCACGCAGGAGATGTGCAATGCAGGAGATGTGCACAGCAGGAGATGTGCGCAGCAGGATGTGTGCACACAGTTTTTTCATTAATTTGATGTAATAATATTTTTTTGTAAATAAATGTTTCATTTATGTGCACCGCAGGGTGTGCGCCGCAGGATGTGCGCCGCAAGAGATGTGCACCGCAGGAGATGTGTGCCGCAGAAGATGTGCGCAGCAGGAGATGTGCATCACAGGAGATGTGCAGAGCAGGAGATCTGCGCAGCAGGAGATGTGCAGAGCAGGAGATGTGTATTGCAGGATTAGTGCGCACAGTTTTTTTATTAATTTGAGTTAATTATTATTTTTTTTTTGTAAGTAAATGTTTCATTTATGTGCACCGCAGGGTGTGCGCCGCAAGAGATGTGCACCGCCGGAAATGTGCGCAGCAGGAGATGTGCACCGCAGGAGATGTGCGCAGCAGGAGATGTGTGCCGCAGGAGATGTGCTCAGCAGGAGATGTGCACCACTTGAGATGTGCGCTGCAGGAGATGTGCGCCGCAGGCGATATGCGCAGTAGGAGATGTGTGCCGCAGTGTTTTTATTAATATGATTTCATTTTAATTTTTTTTGTAAATAACTGTTTTATTTATGTGCAACGCAGGGTTCGCAACGCAGGATGTGCGCCGCAAGAGATATGCACCGCAGGAGATGTGCGCAGCAGGAGATGTGCACCGCAGGAGATGTGCGCCGCAGGAGATGTGCACCGCAGGAGAAGTGCACGCAGGAGATTAGCACGCAGGAGATGTGCGCCGCAGGATGTGTGCATACAGTTTTTTTATTAATTTGAGTTAATTATTATAATTTATTTGTAAATAAATGTTTCATTTATGTGCAACGAAGGGTGTGCGCCGCAGGATGTGCGCAGCAGGAGATGTGCACCGCAGGAGATGTGTACGCAGGAGATATGCGCCGCAGGAGATGAGTGCCGCAGGAGATGTGCGCCGCAGGATGTGTGCGCACAGTTTTTTTAGGAATTTGAGTTAATTATTATTATTTTTTGTAAATAAATGTTTCATTTATGTGCACCGCAGGGTGTGCGACGAGGGAGGGTCACTGCAGGAGATTTGCGCAGCAGGAGATGTGCGCCACTGGAGATGTGCACCGCAGGAGATGTGCACGCAGGAGATGTGCACGCAGGAGAAGTGCGCCGCAGGAGATGTGCGCCGCAGGAGATGTACATAGCAGGAGATGTGCGCAGCAGGAGATGTGCACCGCAGGAGATGTGTACGCAGGAGATATGCGCCGCAGGAGATGAGTGCCGCAGAAGATGTGCGCCGCAGGATGTGTGCGGAGATGTGCACCGCAGGAGATGTGCGCAGCAGGAGATGTGCACCGCAGGAGATGTGCACCGCAGGAGATGTGCACCGCAGGAGATGTGCGCAGCAGGAGATTTGCACCGCAGGAGATGTGCGCCTCAGGAGATGTGCACCGCAGGATATGTGCGCCGCAGGATGTGCGCCGCAAGAGATATGCACCGCCGGAGATGTGCGCAGCAGGAGATGTGCACCGCAGGAGATGTACACCGCAGGAGATGTGCTCAGCATGAGATGTGCACCGCAGGAGATGTGTACGCAGGAGATATGCGCCGCAGGAGATGAGTGCCGCAGGAGATGTGCGCCGCAGGATATGTGCGCCGCAGGATGTGCGCCGCAAGAGATATGCACCGCCGGAGATGTGCGCAGCAGGAGATGTGCACCGCAGGAGATGTACACCGCAGGAGATGTGCTCAGCATGAGATGTGCACCGCAGGAGATGTGTACGCAGGAGATATGCGCCGCAGGATGTGTGCGGAGATGTGCACCGCAGAATATGTGCGCAGCAGGAGATGTGCACCGCAGGAGATGTGCACCGCAGGAGATGTGCGCCGCAGGATGTGTGCGCACAGTTTTTTTATTAATTTTATTTATGTGCATCTTATGTTCTGCAATGCAGGAGATGTGCGCAGCAGGAGATTTGCGCCGCAGGATGTGTGCGCACAGTTTTTTTATTAATTTGAGTTAATTATTATAAGTTTTTTGTACATAAATGTTTCATTTATGTGCAACGCAGGGTGTGCGCCGCAGGATGTGCGCCGCAAGAGATGTGCACCGCAGGAGATGTGCGCAGCATGAGATGTGCACCGCAGGAGATGTGTACGCAGGAGATATGCGCCGCAGGAGATGTGCGACGCAAGATGTGTGCGGAGATGTGCACCGCAGGAGATGTGCGCAGCAGGAGATGTGCACCGCAGGAGATGTGCGCCGCAGGAGATGTGCGCCGCAGGATGTGTGCGCACAGTTTTTTTATTAATTTTATTTCTGTGCATCTTATGTTCTGCAATGCAGGAGATGTGCGCAGCAGGAGATTTGCGCCGCAGGATGTGTGCGCACAGTTTTTTTATTAATTTGAGTTAATTATTATAATTTTTTTGTAAATAAATGTTTCATTTATGTGCAACGCAGGGTGTGCGCCGCAGGATGTGCGCCGCAAGAGATGTGCACCGCAGGAGATGTGCGCAGCAGGAGATGTGCACTGCAGGAGATGTGCGCCGCAGGAGATGTGAGTCGCAGGAGATGTACATAGCAGGAGATGTGCGCCGCAGGCTGTGTGCGCACAGTTTTTTTAGGAATTTGAGTTAATTATTATTATTTTTTTGTAAATAAATGTTTCATTAATGTGCACCGCAGGGTGTGCGACGAGGGAGGGTCACTGCAGGAGATTTGTGCAGCAGGAGATGTGCGCCACTGGAGATGTGCGCCGCAGGAGATGTGCACGCAGGAGATGTGCGCCGCAGGAGATGTGCGCCGCAGGAGATGTACATAGCAGGAGACGTGCACGCAGGAGATGTGCGCCGCAGGAGATGTACAAAGTAGGAGATGTGCGCCGCAGGCGATATGCGCCACCGGAGATGTGCACCGCAGGGTGTGCGCCGCAGGACGTGCGCCGCAAGAGATGTGCACCGCAGGAGATGTACATAGCAGGAGATGTGCACCGCAGGAGATGTACATAGCAGGAGATGTGCACCGCAGGAGATGTGCACGCAGGAGATGTGCACGCAGGAGATGTGCGCCGCAGGAGATGTGCGCCGCAGGAGATGTACATAGCAGGAGATGTGCACGCAGGAGATGTGCGCCGCAGGAGATGTGCGCCGCAGGTGATGTACATAGCAGGAGATGTGCACCGCAGGAGATGTGCGCTGCAGGAGATGTGCGCCGCAGGATGTGTGCGCACAGTTTTTTTATTAATTTTATTTATGTGCATCTTATGTTCTGCAATGCAGGAGATGTGCGCAGCAGGAGATTTGCGCCGCAGGATGTGTGCGCACAGTTTTTTTATTAATTTGAGTTAATTATTATAATCTTCTTTTTAAAAAAATGTTTCATTTATGTGCAACGCAGGGTGTGCGCTGCAGGATGTGCGCCGCAAGAGATGTGCACCGCAGGAGATGTGCGCAGCAGGAGATGTGCACTGCAGGAGATGTGCGCCGCAGGAGATGTGAGTCGCAGGAGATGTACATAGCAGGAGATGTGCGCCGCAGGCGATATGCGCAGCAGGAGATGTGTGCCGCAGTTTTTTTATTAATTTGATTTGATTTTTTTATTTTTTTGTAAATAAATGTTTCATTTATGTGCAACGCAGGGTGTGAGCCACAGGAGGTGCGCCGCAAGAGATATGCACCGGCGGAGATGTGCGCAGCAGGAGATGTGCACCGCAGGAGATGTGTACGCAAGAGATATGCGTCGCAGGAGATGAGCGCCGCAGGAGATGTGCGCCGCAGGCTGTGTGCGCACAGTTTTTTTAGGAATTTGAGTTAATTATTATTATTTTTTGTAAATAAATGTTTCATTTATGTGCACCGCAGGGTGTGCGACGAGGGAGGGTCACTGCAGGAGATGTGCGCCACTGGAGATGTGCACCGCAGGAGATGTGCACGCAGGAGATGTGCACGCAGGAGATGTGCGCCGCAGGAGATGTGCGCCGCAGGAGATGTACATAGCAGGAGATGTGCACGCAGGACATGTGCGCCGCAGGAGATGTACAAAGCAGGAGATGTTCGCCGCAGGCGATATGCGCCACCGGAGATGTGCACCGCAGGAGATGTGCGCCGCAGGCTGTGTGCGCACAGTTTTTTTAGGAATTTGAGTTAATTATTATTATTTTTTGTAAATAAATGTTTCATTTATGTGCACCGCAGGGTGTGCGCCGCAGGATGTGCGCCGCAAGAGATGTGCACCGCAGGAGATGTGCGCAGCAGGAGATGTGCGCCGCAGGAGATGTGCACCGCAGGAGAAGTGCACGCAGGAGATTAGCACGCAGGAGATGTGCGCCGCAGGATGTGTGCGCACAGTTTTTTTATTAATTTGAGTTAATTATTATGAGTTATTTGTAAATAAATGTTTCATTTATGTGCAACGAAGGGTGTGCGCCGCAGGATGTGCACTGCCGCCGGAGATGTGCGCGGCAGGAGATGTGCACCGCAGGAGATGTACACCGCAGGAGATGTGCGCAGCAGGAGATGTGCACCGCAGGAGATGTGTACGCAGGAGATATGCGCCGCAGGAGATGAGTGCCGCAGGAGATGTGCGCCGCAGGATGTGTGCGCACAGTTTTTTTAGGAATTTGAGTTAATAATTATTATTTTTTGTAAATAAATGTTTCATTTATGTGCACCGCAGGGTGTGCGACGAGGGAGGGTCACTGCAGGAGATTTGCGCAGCAGGAGATGTGCGCCACTGGAGATGTGCGCCGCAGGAGATGTGCACGCAGGAGATGTGCACGCAGGAGATGTGCGCCGCAGGAGATGTGCGCCGCAGGAGATGTGCGCCGCAGGAGATGTACATAGCAGGAGATGTGCACCACAGGAGATGTGCACGCAGGAGATGTGCACGCAGGACATGTGCGCCGCAGGAGATGTGCGCCGCAGGAGATGTACATAGCAGGAGATGTGCACGCAGGAGATGTGCGCCGCAGAAGATGTGCGCCGCAGGAGATGTACATAGCAGGAGATGTGCACGCAGGAGATGTGCGCCGCAGAAGATGTGCGCCGCAGGAGATGTACATAGCAGGAGATGTGCACCGCAGGAGATGTGCGCCGCAGGAGATGTGCACCGCAGGAGATGTGCGCAGCAGGAGATGTGTGCCGCAGGAGATGTGCTCAGCAGGAGATGTGCACCACTTGAGATGTGCGCTGCAGGAGATGTGCGCCGCAGGCGATATGCGCAGCAGGAGATGTGTGCCGCAGTTTTTTTATTAATATGATTTAATTTTAATTTTTTTGTAAATAACTGTTTTATTTATGTGCAACGCAGGGTTCGCAACGCAGGATGTGCGCCGCAAGAGATATGCACCGCAGGAGATGTGTGCAACAGGAGATGTGCACCACAGGAGATGTGCGCAGCAGGAGATGTGCACCGCAGGAAATGTGCTCCGCAGGAGATGTGCACCGCAGGGGAAGTGCACGCAGGAGATTAGCACGCAGGAGATGTGCGCCGCAGGATGTGTGAGCCGCAGGAGATGTACATAGCAGGAGATGTGCGCCGCAGGAGATGTGCTCAGCATGAGATGTGCACCGCAGGAGATGTGTACGCAGGAGATATGCGCAGCAGGAGATGTGTGCCGCAGTTTTTTTATTAATTTGATTTTATTTTTTTATTTTTTTGTAAATAAATGTTTCATTTATGTGCAACGCAGGGTGTGCGCCGCAGGAGGTGCGCCGCAAGAGATATGCACCGGCGGAGATGTGCGCAGCAGGAGATGTGCACCGCAGGAGATGTGTACACAGGAGATATGCGCCGCAGGAGATGAGTGCCGCAAGAGATGTGCGCCGCAGGATGTGTGCGCACAGTTTTTTTAGGAATTTGAGTTAATTATTATTATTTTTTGTAAATAAATGTTTCATTTATGTGCACCGCAGGGTGTGCGACGAGGGAGGGTCACTGCAGGAGATTTGCGCAGCAGGAGATGTGCGCGCAGGAGATGTGCACGCAGGAGATGTGCGCCGCAGGAGATGTGCGCCGCAGGAGATGTACATAGCAGGAGATGTGCACGCAGTAGATGTGCGCCGCAGGAAATGTGCACCGCAGGAGATGTACATAGCAGGAGATGTGCACCGCAGGAGATGTGCGCCGCAGGAGATGTGCGCCGCAGGATGTGTGCGCACAGTTTTTTTATTAATTTTATTTATGTGCATCTTATGTTCTGCAATGCAGGAGATGTGCGCAGCAGGAGATTTGCGCCGCAGGATGTGTGCGCAAGAGATGTGCACTGCAGGAGATGTGCGCAGCAGGAGATGTGCACCGCAGGAGATGTGTGCCGCAGAAGATGTGCGCAGCAGGAGATGTGCGTCACAGGAGATGTGCAGAGCAGGAGATGTGCGCAGCAGGAGATGTGCAGAGCAGGAGATGTGTATTGCAGGATTAGTGCGCACAGTTTTTTTATTAATTTGAGTTAATTATTATTTTTTTTTTGTAAGTAAATGTTTCATTTATGTGCAACGCAGGGTGTGCGCCGCAAGAGATGTGCACTGCCGGAAATGTGCGCAGCAGGAGATGTGCACCGCAGGAGATGTGCGCAGCAGGAGATGTGTGCCGCAGGAGATGTGCTCAGCAGGAGATGTGCACCACTTGAGATGTGCACCGCAGGAGATGTGCGCCGCAGGCGATATGCGCAGTAGGAGATGTGCACCGCAGGGTGTGCGACGAGGGAGGGTCACTGCAGGAGATGTGCACGCAGGAGAAGTGCGCTGCAGGAGATGTGCGCCGCAGGAGATGTACATAGCAGGAGATGTGCGCAGCAGGAGATGTGCACCGCAGGAGATGTGTACGCAGGAGATATGCGCCGCAGGAGATGAGTGCCGCAGAAGATGTGCGCCGCAGGATGTGTGCGGAGATGTGCACCGCAGGAGATGTGCGCAGCAGGAGATGTGCACCGCAGGAGATGTGCACCGCAGGAGATGTGCGCAGCAGGAGATTGGCACGCAGGAGATGTGCGCCGCAGGATGTGTGCGCACAGTTTTTTTATTAATTTTATTTATGTGCACCGCATGTTCTGCAATGCAGGAGATGTGCGCAGCAGGAGATTTGCGCCGCAGGATGTGTGCGCACAGTTTTTTTATTAATTTGAGTTAATTATTATAAATTTTTTGTAAATAAATGTTTCATTTATGTGCAACGAAGGGTGTGCGCCACAGGATGTGTGCCGCAAGAGATGTGCACCGCCGGAGATGTGCTCCGCAGGAGATTTGCACCGCAGGAGATGTGCGCCTCAGGAGATGTGCACCGCAGGATATGTGCGCCGCAGGATGTGCGCCGCAAGAGATATGCACCGCCGGAGATGTGCGCAGCAGGAGATGTGCACCGCAGGAGATGTACACCGCAGGAGATGTGCTCAGCATGAGATGTGCACCGCAGGAGATGCGTACGCAGGAGATATGCGCCGCAGGAGATGAGTGCCGCAGGAGATGTGCGCCGCAGGATGTGTGCAGAGATGTGCACCGCAGAATATGTGCGCAGCAGGAGATGTGCACCGCAGGAGATGTGCGCCGCAGGATGTGTGCGCACAGTTTTTTTATTAATTTTATTCATGTGCATCTTATGTTCTGCAATGCAGGAGATGTGCGCAGCAGGAGATGTACATAGCAGGAGATGTGCACGCAGGAGATGTGCGCCGCAGGATGTGCACCGCCGCCGGAGATGTGCGCGGCAGGAGATGTGCACCGCAGGAGATGTACACCGCAGGAGATGTGCTCCGCAGGAGATGTGCACCGCAGGAGAAGTGCACGCAGGAGATTAGCACGCAGGAGATGTGCGCCGCAGGATGTGTGCGCACAGTTTTTTTATTAATTTGAGTTAATTATTATAATTTATTTGTAAATAAATGTTTCATTTATGTGCAACGAAGGGTGTGCGCCGCAGGATGTGCACCGCCGCCGGAGATGTGCTCCGCAGGAGATGTGCGCAGCAGGAGATGTGCACCGCAGGAGATGTACACCGCAGGAGATGTGCTCAGCATGAGATGTGCACCGCAGGAGATGCGTACGCAGGAGATATGCGCCGCAGGAGATGAGTGCCGCAGGAGATGTGCGCCGCAGGATGTGTGCAGAGATGTGCACCGCAGAATATGTGCGCAGCAGGAGATGTGCACCGCAGGAGATGTGCACCGCAGGAGATGTGCGCCGCAGGATGTGTGCGCACAGTTTTTTTATTAATTTTATTCATGTGCATCTTATGTTCTGCAATGCAGGAGATGTGCGCAGCAGGAGATGTACATAGCAGGAGATGTGCACGCAGGAGATGTGCGCCGCAGGATGTGCACCGCCGCCGGAGATGTGCGCGGCAGGAGATGTGCACCGCAGGAGATGTACACCGCAGGAGATGTGCTCCGCAGGAGATGTGCACCGCAGGAGAAGTGCACGCAGGAGATTAGCACGCAGGAGATGTGCGCCGCAGGATGTGTGCGCACAGTTTTTTTATTAATTTGAGTTAATTATTATAATTTATTTGTAAATAAATGTTTCATTTATGTGCAACGAAGGGTGTGCGCCGCAGGATGTGCACCGCCGCCGGAGATGTGCTCCGCAGGAGATTTGCTCCGCAGGAGATTTGCACCGCAGGAGATGTGCGCCTCAGGAGATGTGCACCGCAGGATATGTGCGCCGCAGGATGTGCGCCGCAAGAGATATGCACCGCCGGAGATGTGCGCAGCAGGAGATGTGCACCGCAGGAGATGTACACCGCAGGAGATGTGCTCAGCATGAGATGTGCACCGCAGGAGATGTGTACGCAGGAGATATGCGCCGCAGGAGATGAGTGCCGCAGGAGATGTGCGCCGCAGGATGTGTGCGGAGATGTGCACCGCAGAATATGTGCGCAGCAGGAGATGTGCACCGCAGGAGATGTGCACCGCAGGAGATGTGCGCCGCAGGATGTGTGCGCACAGTTTTTTTATTAATTTTATTTATGTGCATCTTATGTTCTGCAATGCAGGAGATCTGCGCAGCAGGAGATTTGCGCCGCAGGATGTGTGCGCATAGTTTTTTTATTAATTTGAGTTAATTATTATAATTTTTTTGTAAATAAATGTTTCATTTATGTGCAACGCAGGGTGTGCGCCGCAGGATGTGCGCCGCAAGAGATATGCACCGCAGGAGATGTGCGCAGCATGAGATGTGCACCGCAGGAGATGTGTACGCAGGAGATATGCGCCGCAGGAGATGTGCGACGCAGGATGTGTCCGGAGATGTGCACCGCAGGAGATGTGCGCAGCAGGAGATGTGCACCGCAGGAGATGTGCGCCGCAGGAGATGTGCGCCGCAGGATGTGTGCGCACAGTTTTTTTATTAATTTGAGTTAATTATTATAATTTATTTGTAAATAAATGTTTCATTTATGTGCAACGAAGGGTGTGCGCCGCAGGATGTGCACTGCCGCCGGAGATGTGCGCGGCAGGAGATGTGCACCGCAGGAGATGTACACCGCAGGAGATGTGCACAGCAGGAGATGTGCAACGCAGGAGATGTGCGCCCCAGGAGATCTGCACGCAGGAGATGTGCAACGCAGGAGATGTGCACAGCAGGAGATGTGCGCAGCAGGATGTGTGCACACAGTTTTTTTATTAATTTGATGTAATAATATTTTTTTGTAAACAAATGTTTCATTTATGTGCACCGCAGGGTGTGCGCCGCAGGATGTGCGCCGCAAGAGATGTGCACTGCAGGAGATGTGCGCAGCAGGAGATGTGCACCGCAGGAGATGTGTGCCGCAGAAGATGTGCGCAGCAGGAGATGTGCGTCACAGGAGATGTGCAGAGCAGGAGATGTGCGCAGCAGGAGATGTGCAGAGCAGGAGATGTGCGTTGCAGGATTAGTGCGCACAGTTTTTTTATTAATTTGAGTTAATTATTATTTTTTTTTTGTAAGTAAATGTTTCATTTATGTGCACCGCAGGGTGTGCGCCGCAAGAGATGTGCACCGCCGGAAATGTGCGCAGCAGGAGATGTGCACCGCAGGAGATGTGCGCAGCAGGAGATGTGTGCCGCAGGAGATGTGCTCAGCAGGAGATGTGCACCACTTGAGATGTGCGCTGCAGGAGATGTGCGCCGCAGGCGATATGCCTAGCAGGAGATGTGTGCCGCAGTTTTTTTATTAATATGATTTAATTTTAATTTTTTTGTAAATAACTGTTTTATTTATTTGCAATGCAGGGTTCGCAACGCAGGATGTGCGCCGCAAGAGATATGCACCGCAGGAGATGTGCGCAACAGGAGATGTGCACCACAGGAGATGTGCGCAGCAGGAGATGTGCACCGCAGGAGATGTGCTCCGCAGGAGATGTGCACCGCAGGAGAAGTGCACGCAGGAGATTAGCACGCAGGAGATGTGTGCCGCAGGATGTGTGCGCACAGTGTTTTTATTAATTTGAGTTAATTATTATAATTTATTTGTAAATAAATGTTTCATTTATGTGCAACGAAGGGTGTGCGCCGCAGGATGTGCACCGCCGCCGGAGATGTGCACCGCAGGAGATGTACACCGCAGGAGATGTGCGCAGCAGGAGATGTGCACCGCAGGAGATGTGTACGCAGGAGATATGCGCCGCAGGAGATGAGTGCCGCAGGAGATGTGTGCCGCAGGAGATGTACATAGCAGGAGATGTGCACGCAGGAGATGTGCGCCGCAGGAGATGTGCGCCGCAGGAGATGTACATAGCAGGAGATGTGCACCGCAGGAGATGTGCACGCAGGAGATGTGCACGCAGGAGATGTGCGCCGCAGGAGATGTGCGCCGCAGGAGATGTGCGCCGCAGGATGTGTGCGCACAGTTTTTTTATTAATTTTATTTATGTGCATCTTATGTTCTGCAATGCAGGAGATGTGCGCAGCAGGAGATTTGCGCCGCAGGATGTGTGCGCACAGTTTTTTTATTAATTTGAGTTAATTATTATAAATTTTTTGTAAATAAATGTTTCATTTATGTGCAACGAAGGGTATGCGCCACAGGATGTGTGCCGCAAGAGATGTGCACCACCGGAGATGTGCTCCGCAGGAGATTTGCACCGCAGGAGATGTGCGCCTCAGGAGATGTGCACCGCAGGATATGTGCGCCGCAGGATGTGCGCCGCAAGAGATATGCACCGCCGGAGATGTGCGCAGCAGGAGATGTGCACCGCAGGAGATGTACACCGCAGGAGATGTGCTCAGCATGAGATGTGCACCGCAGGAGATGTGTACGCAGGAGATATGCGCCGCAGGATGTGTGCAGAGATGTGCACCGCAGAATATGTGCGCAGCAGGAGATGTGCACCGCAGGAGATGTGCACCGCAGGAGATGTGCGCCGCAGGATGTGTGCGCACAGTTTTTTTATTAATTTTATTCATGTGCATCTTATGTTCTGCAATGCAGGAGATGTGCGCAGCAGGAGATGTACATAGCAGGAGATGTGCACGCAGGAGATGTGCGCCGCAGGATGTGCACCGCCGCCGGAGATGTGCGCGGCAGGAGATGTGCACCGCAGGAGATGTACACCGCAGGAGATGTGCTCCGCAGGAGATGTGCACCGCAGGAGAAGTGCACGCAGGAGATTAGCACGCAGGAGATGTGCGCCGCAGGATGTGTGCGCACAGTTTTTTTATTAATTTGAGTTAATTATTATAATTTATTTGTAAATAAATGTTTCATTTATGTGCAACGAAGGGTGTGCGCCGCAGGATGTGCACCGCCGCCGGAGATGTGCTCCGCAGGAGATGTGCTCCGCAGGAGATTTGCACCGCAGGAGATGTGCGCCTCAGGAGATGTGCACCGCAGGATTTGTGCGCCGCAGGATGTGCGCCGCAAGAGATATGCACCGCCGGAGATGTGCGCAGCAGGAGATGTGCACCGCAGGAGATGTACACCGCAGGAGATGTGCTCAGCATGAGATGTGCACCGCAGGAGATGTGTACGCAGGAGATATGCGCCGCAGGAGATGAGTGCCGCAGGAGATGTGCGCCGCAGGATGTGTGCGGAGATGTGCACCGCAGAATATGTGCGCAGCAGGAGATGTGCACCGCAGGAGATGTGCACCGCAGGAGATGTGCGCCGCAGGATGTGTGCGCACAGTTTTTTTATTAATTTTATTTATGTGCATCTTATGTTCTGCAATGCAGGAGATGTGCGCAGCAGGAGATTTGCGCCGCAGGATGTGTGCGCATAGTTTTTTTATTAATTTGAGTTAATTATTATAATTTTTTTGTAAATAAATGTTTCATTTATGTGCAACGCAGGGTGTGCGCCGCAGGATGTGCGCCGCAAGAGATATGCACCGCAGGAGATGTGCGCAGCATGAGATGTGCACCGCAGGAGATGTGTACGCAGGAGATATGCGCCGCAGGAGATGTGCGACGCAGGATGTGTCCGGAGATGTGCACCGCAGGAGATGTGCGCAGCAGGAGATGTGCACCGCAGGAGATGTGCGCCGCAGGAGATGTGCGCCGCAGGATGTGTGCGCACAGTTTTTTTATTAATTTGAGTTAATTATTATAATTTATTTGTAAATAAATGTTTCATTTATGTGCAACGAAGGGTGTGCGCCGCAGGATGTGCACTGCCGCCGGAGATGTGCGCGGCAGGAGATGTGCACCGCAGGAGATGTGCACCGCAGGAGATGTGTGCCGCAGAAGATGTGCGCAGCAGGAGATGTGCGTCACAGGAGATGTGCAGAGCAGGAGATGTGCGCAGCAGGAGATGTGCAGAGCAGGAGATGTGCGTTGCAGGATTAGTGCGCACAGTTTTTTTATTAATTTGAGTTAATTATTATTTTTTTTTTGTAAGTAAATGTTTCATTTATGTGCACCGCAGGGTGTGCGCCGCAAGAGATGTGCACCGCCGGAAATGTGCGCAGCAGGAGATGTGCACCGCAGGAGATGTGCGCAGCAGGAGATGTGTGCCGCAGGAGATGTGCTCAGCAGGAGATGTGCACCACTTGAGATGTGCGCTGCAGGAGATGTGCGCCGCAGGCGATATGCCTAGCAGGAGATGTGTGCCGCAGTTTTTTTATTAATATGATTTAATTTTAATTTTTTTGTAAATAACTGTTTTATTTATTTGCAATGCAGGGTTCGCAACGCAGGATGTGCGCCGCAAGAGATATGCACCGCAGGAGATGTGCGCAACAGGAGATGTGCACCACAGGAGATGTGCGCAGCAGGAGATGTGCACCGCAGGAGATGTGCTCCGCAGGAGATGTGCACCGCAGGAGAAGTGCACGCAGGAGATTAGCACGCAGGAGATGTGTGCCGCAGGATGTGTGCGCACAGTGTTTTTATTAATTTGAGTTAATTATTATAATTTATTTGTAAATAAATGTTTCATTTATGTGCAACGAAGGGTGTGCGCCGCAGGATGTGCACCGCCGCCGGAGATGTGCACCGCAGGAGATGTACACCGCAGGAGATGTGCGCAGCAGGAGATGTGCACCGCAGGAGATGTGTACGCAGGAGATATGCGCCGCAGGAGATGAGTGCCGCAGGAGATGTGTGCCGCAGGAGATGTACATAGCAGGAGATGTGCACGCAGGAGATGTGCGCCGCAGGAGATGTGCGCCGCAGGAGATGTACATAGCAGGAGATGTGCACCGCAGGAGATGTGCACGCAGGAGATGTGCACGCAGGAGATGTGCGCCGCAGGAGATGTGCGCCGCAGGAGATGTGCGCCGCAGGATGTGTGCGCACAGTTTTTTTATTAATTTTATTTATGTGCATCTTATGTTCTGCAATGCAGGAGATGTGCGCAGCAGGAGATTTGCGCCGCAGGATGTGTGCGCACAGTTTTTTTATTAATTTGAGTTAATTATTATAAATTTTTTGTAAATAAATGTTTCATTTATGTGCAACGAAGGGTATGCGCCACAGGATGTGTGCCGCAAGAGATGTGCACCACCGGAGATGTGCTCCGCAGGAGATTTGCACCGCAGGAGATGTGCGCCTCAGGAGATGTGCACCGCAGGATATGTGCGCCGCAGGATGTGCGCCGCAAGAGATATGCACCGCCGGAGATGTGCGCAGCAGGAGATGTGCACCGCAGGAGATGTACACCGCAGGAGATGTGCTCAGCATGAGATGTGCACCGCAGGAGATGTGTACGCAGGAGATATGCGCCGCAGGATGTGTGCAGAGATGTGCACCGCAGAATATGTGCGCAGCAGGAGATGTGCACCGCAGGAGATGTGCACCGCAGGAGATGTGCGCCGCAGGATGTGTGCGCACAGTTTTTTTATTAATTTTATTCATGTGCATCTTATGTTCTGCAATGCAGGAGATGTGCGCAGCAGGAGATGTACATAGCAGGAGATGTGCACGCAGGAGATGTGCGCCGCAGGATGTGCACCGCCGCCGGAGATGTGCGCGGCAGGAGATGTGCACCGCAGGAGATGTACACCGCAGGAGATGTGCTCCGCAGGAGATGTGCACCGCAGGAGAAGTGCACGCAGGAGATTAGCACGCAGGAGATGTGCGCCGCAGGATGTGTGCGCACAGTTTTTTTATTAATTTGAGTTAATTATTATAATTTATTTGTAAATAAATGTTTCATTTATGTGCAACGAAGGGTGTGCGCCGCAGGGTGTGCACCGCCGCCGGAGATGTGCTCCGCAGGAGATGTGCTCCGCAGGAGATTTGCACCGCAGGAGATGTGCGCCTCAGGAGATGTGCACCGCAGGATTTGTGCGCCGCAGGATGTGCGCCGCAAGAGATATGCACCGCCGGAGATGTGCGCAGCAGGAGATGTGCACCGCAGGAGATGTACACCGCAGGAGATGTGCTCAGCATGAGATGTGCACCGCAGGAGATGTGTACGCAGGAGATATGCGCCGCAGGAGATGAGTGCCGCAGGAGATGTGCGCCGCAGGATGTGTGCGGAGATGTGCACCGCAGAATATGTGCGCAGCAGGAGATGTGCACCGCAGGAGATGTGCACCGCAGGAGATGTGCGCCGCAGGATGTGTGCGCACAGTTTTTTTATTAATTTTATTTATGTGCATCTTATGTTCTGCAATGCAGGAGATGTGCGCAGCAGGAGATTTGCGCCGCAGGATGTGTGCGCATAGTTTTTTTATTAATTTGAGTTAATTATTATAATTTTTTTGTAAATAAATGTTTCATTTATGTGCAACGCAGGGTGTGCGCCGCAGGATGTGCGCCGCAAGAGATATGCACCGCAGGAGATGTGCGCAGCATGAGATGTGCACCGCAGGAGATGTGTACGCAGGAGATATGCGCCGCAGGAGATGTGCGACGCAGGATGTGTCCGGAGATGTGCACCGCAGGAGATGTGCGCAGCAGGAGATGTGCACCGCAGGAGATGTGCGCCGCAGGAGATGTGCGCCGCAGGATGTGTGCGCACAGTTTTTTTATTAATTTGAGTTAATTATTATAATTTATTTGTAAATAAATGTTTCATTTATGTGCAACGAAGGGTGTGCGCCGCAGGATGTGCACTGCCGCCGGAGATGTGCGCGGCAGGAGATGTGCACCGCAGGAGATGTACACCGCAGGAGATGTGCACAGCAGGAGATGTGCAACGCAGGAGATGTGCGCCCCAGGAGATCTGCACGCAGGAGATGTGCAACGCAGGAGATGTGCACAGCAGGAGATGTGCGCAGCAGGATGTGTGCACACAGTTTTTTTATTAATTTGATGTAATAATATTTTTTTGTAAGTAAATGTTTCATTTATGTGCACCGCAGGGTGTGCGCCGCAAGAGATGTGCACCGCCGGAAATGTGCGCAGCAGGAGATGTGCACCGCAGGAGATGTGCGCAGCAGGAGATGTGTGCCGCAGGAGATGTGCTCAGCAGGGGATGTGCACCACTTGAGATGTGCGCTGCAGGAGATGTGCGCAACAGGAGATGTGCACCACAGGAGATGTGCGCAGCAGGAGATGTGCACCGCAGGAGATGTGCTCCGCAGGAGATGTGCACCGCAGGAGAAGTGCACGCAGGAGATTAGCACGCAGGAGATGTGTGCCGCAGGATGTGTGCGCACAGTGTTTTTATTAATTTGAGTTAATTATTATAATTTATTTGTAAATAAATGTTTCATTTATGTGCAACGAAGGGTGTGCGCCGCAGGATGTGCACCGCCGCCGGAGATGTGCGCGGCAGGAGATGTGCACCGCAGGAGATGTACACCGCAGGAGATGTGCGCAGCAGGAGATGTGCACCGCAGGAGATGTGTACGCAGGAGATATGCGCCGCAGGAGATGAGTGCCGCAGGAGATGTGTGCCGCAGGAGATGTACATAGCAGGAGATGTGCACGCAGGAGATGTGCGCCGCAGGATGTGTGCGCACAGTTTTTTTATTAATTTGAGTTAATTATTATAATTTATTTGTAAATAAATGTTTCATTTATGTGCAACGAAGGGTGTGCGCCGCAGGATGTGCACCGCAAGAGATATGCACCGCCGGAGATGTGCACAGCAGGAGATGTGCACCGCAGGAGATGTGCACCGCAGGAGATGTGAGCCTCAGGAGATGTGCACCGCAGGAGATGTGCGCCGCAGGATGTGCGCCGCAAGAGATATGCACCGCCGGAGATGTGCGCAGCAGGAGATGTGCACCGCAGGAGATGTACACCGCAGGAGATGTGCGCAGCATGAGATGTGCACCGCAGGAGATGTGTACGCAGGAGATATGCGCCGCAGGAGATGTGCGACGCAGGATGTGTGCGGAGATGTGCACCGCAGGAGATGTGCGCAGCAGGAGATGTGCACCGCAGGAGATGTGCGCCGCAGGAGATGTGCGCCGCAGGATGTGTGCGCACAGTTTTTTTATTAATTTTATTTATGTGCACTGCATGTTCTGCAATGCAGGAGATGTGCGCAGCAGGAGATTTGCGCCACAGGATGTGTGCGCACAGTTTTTTTATTAATTTGAGTTAATTATTATAATTTTATTGTAAATAAATGTTTCATTCATGTGCAACGAAGGGTGTGCGCCGCAGGATGTGCGCCGCAAGAGATGTGCACCGCCGGAGATTTGCGCAGCAGGAGATGTGCACCGCAGGAGATGTGCGCCGCAGGAGATGTGTACGCAGGAGATATGCACCGCAGGAGATGAGTGCCGCAGGAGATGTGCGCCGCAGGATGTGTGCGCACAGTTTTTTTAGGAATTTGAGTTAATTATTATTATTTTTTGTAAATAAATGTTTCATTTATGTGCACCGCAGGGTGTGCGACGAGGGAGGGTCACTGCAGGAGATTTGCGCAGCAGGAGATCTGCACCACTGGAGATGTGCACCGCAGGCGATGTGCACGCAGGAGATGTGCACGCAGGAGATGTGCGCCGCAGGAGATGTGCGCCGCAGGAGATGTACATAGCAGGAGATGTGCACGCAGGAGATGTGCGCCGCAGGAGATGTACAAAGCAGGAGATGTGCGCCGCAGGCGATATGCGCCACCGGAGATGTGCACCGCAGGAGATGTGCGCCGCAGGAGATCTGCACGCAGGAGATGTGCAACGCAGGAGATGTGCACAGCAGGAGATGTGCGCAGCAGGAGATGTGCACCGCAGGAGATGTGCACCGCAGGAGATGTGCACCGCAGGAGATGTGCGCAGCAGGAGATTGGCACGCAGGAGATGTGCGCCGCAGGATGTGTGCGCACAGTTTTTTTATTAATTTTATTTATGTGCACCGCATGTTCTGCAATGCAGGAGATGTGCGCAGCAGGAGATTTGCGCCGCAGGATGTGTGCGCACAGTTTTTTTATTAATTTGAGTTAATTATTATAAATTTTTTGTAAATAAATGTTTCATTTATGTGCAACGAAGGGTGTGCGCCACAGGATGTGTGCCGCAAGAGATGTGCACCGCCGGAGATGTGCTCCGCAGGAGATGTGCTCCGCAGGAGATTTGCACCGCAGGAGATGTGCGCCTCAGGAGATGTGCACCGCAGGATATGTGCGCCGCAGGAAGTGCGCCGCAAGAGATATGCACCGCCGGAGATGTGCGCAGCAGGAGATGTGCACCGCAGGAGATGTACACCGCAGGAGATGTGCTCAGCATGAGATGTGCACCGCAGGAGATGTGTACGCAGGAGATATGCGCCGCAGGAGATGAGTGCCGCAGGAGATGTGCGCCGCAGGATGTGTGCAGAGATGTGCACCGCAGAATATGTGCGCAGCAGGAGATGTGCACCGCAGGAGATGTGCACCGCAGGAGATGTGCGCCGCAGGATGTGTGCGCACAGTTTTTTTATTAATTTTATTTATGTGCATCTTATGTTCTGCAATGCAGGAGATGTGCGCAGCAGGAGATTTGCGCCGCAGGATGTGTGCGCATAGTTTTTTTATTAATTTGAGTTAATTATTATAATTTTTTTGTAAATAAATGTTTCATTTATGTGCAACTTAGGGTGTGCGCCGCAGGATGTGCGCCGCAAGAGATATGCACCGCAGGAGATGTGCGCAGCATGAGATGTGCACCGCAGGAGATGTACACCGCAGGAGATGTGCTCAGCATGAGATGTGCACCGCAGGAGATGTGTACGCAGGAGATATGCGCCGCAGGAGATGAGTGCCGCAGGAGATGTGCGCCGCAAGAGATATGCACCGCAGGAGATGTGCGCAGCATGAGATGTGCACCGCAGGAGATGTACACCGCAGGAGATGTGCTCAGCATGAGATGTGCACCGCAGGAGATGTGTACGCAGGAGATATGCGCCGCAGGAGATGAGTGCCGCAGGAGATGTGCTCCGCAGGATGTGTGCAGAGATGTGCACCGCAGGAGATGTGCGCCGCAGGATGTGTGCGCACAGTTTTTTTATTAATTTTATTTATGTGCATCTTATGTTCTGCAATGCAGGAGATGTGCGCAGCAGGAGATTTGCGCCGCAGGATGTGTGCGCATAGTTTTTTTATTAATTTGAGTTAATTATTATAATTTTTTTGTAAATAAATGTTTCATTTATGTGCAACGCAGGGTGTGCGCCGCAGGATGTGCGCCGCAAGAGATATGCACCGCAGGAGATGTGCGCAGCATGAGATGTGCACCGCAGGAGATGTGTACGCAGGAGATATGCGCCGCAGGAGATGTGCGACGCAGGATGTGTGCGGAGATGTGCACCGCAGGAGATGTGCGCAGCAGGAGATGTGCACCGCAGGAGATGTGCGCCGCAGGAGATGTATGCCGCAGGATGTGTGCGCACAGTTTTTTTATTAATTTGAGTTAATTATTATAATTTATTTGTAAATAAATGTTTCATTTATGTGCAACGAAGGGTGTGCGCCGCAGGATGTGCACTGCCGCCGGAGATGTGCGCGGCAGGAGATGTGCACCGCAGGAGATGTACACCGCAGGAGATGTGCGCAGCAGGAGATGTGCACCGCAGGAGATGTGTACGCAGGAGATATGCGCCGCAGGAGATGAGTGCCGCAGGAGATGTGCGCCGCAGGATGTGTGCGCACAGTTTTTTTAGGAATTTGAGTTAATTATTATTATTTTTTGTAAATAAATGTTTCATTTATGTGCACCGCAGGGTGTGCGACGAGGGAGGGTCACTGCAGGAGATTTGCGCAGCAGGAGATGTGCGCCACTGGAGATGTGCGCCGCAGGAGATGTGCACGCAGGAGATGTGCACGCAGGAGATGTGCGCCGCAGGAGATGTGCGCCGCAGGAGATGTGCGCCGCAGGAGATGTACATAGCAGGAGATGTGCACCGCAGGAGATGTGCACGCAGGAGATGTGCACGCAGGAGATGTGCGCCGCAGGAGATGAGTGCCGCAGAAGATGTGCGCCGCAGGATGTGTGCGGAGATGTGCACCGCAGGAGATGTGTACGCAGGAGATATGTGCCGCAGGAGATGTGCGACGCAGGATGTGTGCGGAGATGTGCACCGCAGGAGATGTACATAGCAGGAGATGTGCACCGCAGGAGATGTGCGCCGCAGGAGATGTGCACTGCAGGAGATGTGCGCAGCAGGAGATGTGTGCCGCAGGAGATGTGCTCAGCAGGAGATGTGCACCACTTGAGATGTGCGCTGCAGGAGATGTGCGCCGCAGGCGATATGCGCAGCAGGAGATGTGTGCCGCAGTTTTTTTATTAATATGATTTAATTTTAATTTTTTTGTAAATAACTGTTTTATTTATGTGCAACGCAGGGTTCGCAACGCAGGATGTGCGCCGCAAGAGATATGCACCGCAGGAGATGTGCGCAACAGGAGATGAGCACCACAGGAGATGTGCGCAGCAGGAGATGTGCACCGCAGGAGATGTGCTCCGCAGGAGATGTGCACCGCAGGAGAAGTGCACGCAGGAGATTAGCACGCAGGAGATGTGTGCCGCAGGATGTGTGCGCACAGTGTTTTTATTAATTTGAGTTAATTATTATAATTTATTTGTAAATAAATGTTTCATTTATGTGCAACGAAGGGTGTGCACCGCAGGATGTGCACCGCCGCCGGAGATGTGCGCGGCAGGAGATGTGCACCGCAGGAGATGTACACCGCAGGAGATGTGCGCAGCAGGAGATGTGCACCGCAGGAGATGTGTACGCAGGAGATATGCGCCGCAGGAGATGAGTGCCGCAGGAGATGTGTGCCGCAGGATATGTACATAGCAGGAGATGTGCTCGCAGGAGATGTGCGCCGCAGGAGATGTGCGCCGCAGGAGATGTACATAGCAGGAGATGTGCACCGCAGGAGTTGTGCACGCAGGAGATGTGAACGCAGGAGATGTGCGCCGCAGGAGATGTGCGCCGCAGGAGATGTACATAGCAGGAGATGTGCACGCAGGAGATGTGCGCCGCAGGATGTGCACCGCCGCCGGAGATGTGCGCGGCAGGAGATGTGCACCGCAGGAGATGTACACCGCAGGAGATGTGCTCCGCAGGAGATGTGCACCGCAGGAGAAGTGCACGCAGGAGATTAGCACGCAGGAGATGTGCGCCGCAGGATGTGTGCGCACAGTTTTTTTATTAATTTGAGTTAATTATTATAATTTATTTGTAAATAAATGTTTCATTTATGTGCAACGAAGGGTGTGCGCCGCAGGATGTGCACCGCCGCCGGAGATGTGCGCGGCAGGATGTGTGCCGCAAGAGATGTGCACCGCCGGAGATGTGCTCCGCAGGAGATGTGCTCCGCAGGAGATTTGCGCCGCAGGAGATGTGCGCCTCAGGAGATGTGCACCGCAGGATATGTGCGCCGCAGGATGTGCGCCGCAAGAGATATGCACCGCCGGAGATGTGCGCAGCAGGAGATGTGCACCGCAGGAGATGTACACCGCAGGAGATGTGCTCAGCATGAGATGTGCACCGTAGGAGATGTGTACGCAGGAGATGTGCGCCGCAGGAGATGTGCGCTGCAGGAGATGTACATAGCAGGAGATGTGCACCGCAGGAGATGTGCACGCAGGAGATGTGCACGCAGGAGATGTGCACGCAGGAGATGTGCGCCGCAGGATGTGTGCGCACAGTTTTTTTAGGAATTTGAGTTAATTATTATTATTTTTTGTAAATAAATGTTTCATTTATGTGCACCGCAGGGTGTGCGACGAGGGAGGGTCACTGCAGGAGATTTGCGCAGCAGGAGATGTGCGCCGCAGGAGATGTGCGCCGCAGGAGATGTACATAGCAGGAGATGTGCGCAGCAGGAGATGTGTACGCAGAAGATATGCGCCGCAGGAGATGAGTGCCGCAGAAGATGTGCGCCGCAGGATGTGTGCGGAGATGTGCACCGCAGGAGATGTGCGCAGCAGGAGATGTGCACCGCAGGAAATGTGCACCGCAGGAGATGTGCACCGCAGGAGATGTGCGCAGCAGGAGATTGGCACGCAGGAGATGTGCGCCGCAGGATGTGTGCGCACAGTTTTTTTATTAATTTTATTTATGTGCACCGCATGTTCTGCAATGCAGGAGATGTGCGCAGCAGGAGATTTGCGCCGCAGGATGTGTGCGCACAGTTTTTTTATTAATTTGAGTTAATTATTATAATTTATTTGTAAATAAATGTTTCATTTATGTGCAACGAAGGGTGTGCGCCGCAGGAGATGTGCACGCAGGAGATGTGCACGCAGGAGATGTGCGCCGCAGGAGATGTGCGCCGCAGGAGATGTACATAGCAGGAGATGTGCACCGCAGGAGATGTGCACGCAGGAGATGTGCACGCAGGAGATGTGCGCCGCAGGAGATGTGCGCCGCAGGAGATGTACATAGCAGGAGATGTGCACGCAGGAGATGTGCGCCGCAGAAGATGTGCGCCGCAGGAGATGTACATAGCAGGAGATGTGCACCGCAGGAGATGTGCGCCGCAGGAGATGTGCACCGCAGGAGATGTGCGCAGCAGGAGATGTGTGCCGCAGGAGATGTGCTCAGCAGGAGATGTGCACCACTTGAGATGTGTGCTGCAGGAGATGTGCGCCGCAGGCGATATGCGCAGCAGGAGATGTGTGCCGCAGTTTTTTTATTAATATGATTTAATTTTAATTTTTTTGTAAATAACTGTTTTATTTATGTGCAACGCAGGGTTCGCAACGCAGGATGTGCGCCGCAAGAGATATGCACCGCAGGAGATGTGCGCAACAGGAGATGTGCACCACAGGAGATGTGCGCAGCAGGAGATGTGCACCGCAGGAGATGTGCTCCGCAGGAGATGTGCACCGCAGGAGAAGTGCACGCAGGAGATTAGCACGCAGGAGATGTGCGCCGCAGGATGTGTGCGCACAGTTTTTTTATTAATTTGAGTTAATTATTATAATTTATTTGTAAATAAATGTTTCATTTATGTGCAACGAAGGGTGTGCGCCGCAGGATGTGCACCGCTGCCGGAGATGTGCGCGGCAGGAGATGTGCACCGCAGGAGATGTACACCGCAGGAGATGTGCTCAGCAGGAGATGTGCACCGCAGGAGATGTGTACGCAGGAGATATGCGCCGCAGGAGATGAGTGCCGCAGGAGATGTGCGCCGCAGGATGTGTGCGCACAGTTTTTTTAGGAATTTGAGTTAATTATTATTATTTTTTATAAATAAATGTTTCATTTATGTGCACCGCAGGGTGTGCGACGAGGGAGGGTCACTGCAGGAGATTTGCGCAGCAGGAGATGTGCGCCACTGGAGATGTGCACCGCAGGAGATTTGCACGCAGGAGATGTGCGCCGCAGGAGATGTGCGCCGCAGGAGATGTACATAGCAGGAGATGTGCGCCGCAGGAGATGTGCGCCGCAGGAGATGTACATAGCAGGAGATGTGCACCGCAGGAGATGTGCACGCAGGAGATGTGCACGCAGGAGATGTGCGCCGCAGGAGATGTGCGCCGCAGGAGATGTGCACTGCAGGAGATGTGCGCCGCAGGAGATGTGAGTCGCAGGAGATGTACATAGCAGGGGATGTGCGCCGCAGGCGATATGCGCAGCAGGAGATGTGTGCCGCAGTTTTTTTATTAATTTGATTTTATTTTTTTATTTTTTGTAAATAAATGTTTCATTTATGTGCAACGCAGGGTGTGCGCCGCAGGAGGTGCGCCGCAAGAGATATGCACCGGCGGAGATGTGCGCAGCAGGAGATGTGCACCGCAGGAGATGTGTACGCAGGAGATATGCGCCGCAGGAGATGAGTGCCGCAAGAGATGTGCGCCGCAGGATGTGTGCGCACAGTTTTTTTAGGAATTTGAGTTAATTATTATTATTTTTTGTAAATAAATGTTTCATTTATATGCACCGCAGGGTGTGCGACGCAGGATGTGCACCGCCGCCGGAGATGTGCGCGGCAGGAGATGTGCACCGCAGGAGATGTACACCGCAGGAGATGTGCTCAGCAGGAGATGTGCACCGCAGGAGATGTGTACGCAGGAGATATGCGCCGCAGGAGATGAGTGCCGCAGGAGATGTGCGCCGCAGGATGTGTGCGCACAGTTTTTTTAGGAATTTTAGTTAATTATTATTATTTTTTATAAATAAATGTTTCATTTATGTGCACCGCAGGGTGTGCGACGAGGGAGGGTCACTGCAGGAGATTTGCGCAGCAGGAGATGTGCGCCACTGGAGATGTGCACCGCAGGAGATGTGCACGCAGGAGATGTGCACGCAGGAGATGTGCGCCGCAGGAGATGTGCGCCGCAGGAGATGTACATAGCAGGAGATGTGCGCCGCAGGAGATGTGCGCCGCAGGAGATGTACATAGCAGGAGATGTGCACCGCAGGAGATGTGCACGCAGGAGATGTGCACGCAGGAGATGTGTGCCGCAGGAGATGTGCGCCGCAGGAGATGTACATAGCAGGAGATGTGCACGCAGGAAATGTGCGCCGCAGAAGATGTGCGCCGCAGGAGATATACATAGCAGGAGATGTGCACCGCAGGAGATGTGCGCCGCAGGAGATATGCGCCGCAGGATGTGTGCGCACAGTTTTTTTATTAATTTTATTTATGTGCATCTTATGTTCTGCAATGCAGGAGATGTGCGCAGCAGGAGATTTGCGCCGCAGGATGTGTGCGCACAGTTTTTTTATTAATTTGAGTTAATTATTATAATTTTCTTTTTAAATAAATGTTTCATTTATGTGCAACGCAGGGTGTGCGCCGCAGGATGTGCGCCGAAAGAGATTTGCACCGCAGGAGATGTGCGCAGCAGGAGATGTGCACTGCAGGAGATGTGCGCCGCAGGAGATGTGAGTCGCAGGAGATGTACATAGCAGGAGATGTGCGCCGCAGGCGATATGCGCAGCAGGAGATGTGTGCCGCAGTTTTTTTATTAATTTGATTTTATTTTTTTATTTTTTGTAAATAAATGTTTCATTTATGTGCAACGCAGGGTGTGCGCCGCAGGAGGTGCGCCGCAAGAGATATGCACCGGCGGAGATGTGCGCAGCAGGAGATGTGCACCGCAGGAGATGTGTACGCAGGAGATATGCGCCGCAGGAGATGAGTGCCGCAAGAGATGTGCGCCGCAGGATGTGTGCGCAAAGTTTTTTTAGGAATTTGAGTTAATTATTATTATTTTTTGTAAATAAATGTTTCATTTATGTGCACCGCAGGGTGTGCGACGAGGGAGGGTCACTGCAGGAGATTTGCGCAGCAGGAGATGTGCGCCACTGGAGATGTGCGCTGCAGGAGATGTGCACGCAGGAGATGTGTGCCGCAGAAGATGTGCGCAGCAGGAGATGTGCAGAGCAGGAGATGTGCAGAGCAGGAGATGTGCGCAGCAGGAGATGTGCACCGCAGGAGATGTGCGCCGCAGGAGATGTGCACCGCAGGAGATGTGCGCAGCAGGAGATGTGTGCCGCAGGAGATGTGCTCAGCAGGAGATGTGCACCACTTGAGATGTGCGCAGCAGGAGATGTGCACCGCAGGAGATGTGCGCCGCAGGAGATGTGCAACGCAGGAGATGTGCACAGCAGGAGATGTGCGCAGCAGGATGTGTGCACACAGTTTTTTTATTAATTTGATGTAATAATATTTTTTTGTAAACAAATGTTTCATTTATGTGCACCGCAGGGTGTGCGCCGCAGGATGTGCGCCGCAAGAGATGTGCACTGCAGGAGATGTGCGCAGCAGGAGATGTGCACCGCAGGAGATGTGTGCCGCAGAAGATGTGCGCAGCAGGAGATGTGCGTCACAGGAGATGTGCAGAGCAGGAGATGTGCGCAGCAGGAGATGTGCAGAGCAGGAGATGTGCGTTGCAGGATTAGTGCGCACAGTTTTTTTATTAATTTGAGTTAATTATTATTTTTTTTTGTAAGTAAATGTTTCATTTATGTGCACCGCAGGGTGTGCGCCGCAAGAGATGTGCACCGCCGGAAATGTGCGCAGCAGGAGATGTGCACCGCAGGAGATGTGCGCAGCAGGAGATGTGCGCCGCAGGAGATATACATAGCAGGAGATGTGCACCGCAGGAGATGTGCACGCAGGAGATGTGCACGCAGGAGATGTGCGCCGCAGGAGATGTGCGCCGCAGGAGATGTACATAGCAGGAGATGTGCACGCAGGAGATGTGCGCCGCAGGAGATGTGCGCCGCAGGAGATGTACATAGCAGGAGATGTGCACCGCAGGAGATGTGCGCCGCAGGAGATGTGCGCCGCAGGATGTGTGCGCACAGTTTTTTTATTAATTTGAGTCAATTATTATAAATTTTTTGTAAATAAATGTTTCATTTATGTGCAACGAAGGGTGTGCGCCACAGGATGTGTGCCGCAAGAGATGTGCACCGCCGGAGATGTGCGCAGCAGGAGATGTGCACCGCAGGAGATGTGCACCGCAGGAGATGTGAGCCTCAGGAGATGTGCACCGCAGGAGATGTGCGCCGCAGAATGTGCGCCGCAAGAGATATGCACCGCCGGAGATGTGCGCAGCAGGAGATGTGCACCGCAGGAGATGTACGCCGCAGGAGATGTGCGCAGCATGAGATGTTCACCGCAGGAGATGTGCGCCGCAGGAGATCTGCACGCAGGAGATGTGCAACGCAGGAGATGTGTGCCGCAGAAGATGTGCGCAGCAGGAGATGTGCAGAGCAGGAGATGTGCAGAGCAGGAGATGTGCGCAGCAGGAGATGTGCAGAGCAGGAGATGTGCGCTGCAGGATTAGTGCGCACAGTTTTTTTATTAATTTGAGTTAATTATTATTTTTTTTTGTAAGTAAATGTTTCATTTATGTGCACCGCAGGGTGTGCGCCACAAGAGATGTGCACCGCCGGAAATGTGCGCAGCAGGAGATGTGCACCGCAGGAGATGTGCGCAGCAGGAGATGTGTGCCGCAGGAGATGTGCTCAGCAGGAGATGTGCACCACTTGAGATGTGCGCTGCAGGAGATGTGCGCCGCAGGCGATATGCGCAGCAGGAGATGTGTGCCGCAGTTTTTTTATTAATATGATTTAATTTTAATTTTTTTTGTAAATAACTGTTTTATTTATGTGCAACGCAGGGTTCGCAACGCAGGATGTGCGCCGCAAGAGATATGCACCGCAGGAGATGTGCGCAACAGGAGATGTGCACCACAGGAGATGTGCGCAGCAGGAGATGTGCACGCAGGAGATGTGCACGCAGGAGATGTGCGCCGCAAGAGATGTGCACCACAGGAGATGTGCGCAGCAGGAGATGTGCACCGCAGGAGATGTGTGCCGCAGAAGATGTGCGCCGCAAGAGATGTGCACCGCAGGAGATGTGCGCAGCAGGAGATGTGCACCGCAGGAGATGTGTGCCGCAGAAGATGTGAGCAGCAGGAGATGTGCATCACAGGAGATGTGCAGAGCAGGAGATGTGCAGAGCAGGAGATGTGCAGAGCAGGAGATGTGCATTGCAGGATTAGTGCGCACAGTTTTTTTATTAATTTGAGTTAATTATTATTTTTTTTGTAAGTAAATGTTTCATTTATGTGCACCGCAGGGTGTGCGCCGCAAGAGATGTGCACCGCCGGAAATGTGCGCAGCAGGAGATGTGCACCGCAGGAGATGTGCGCAGCAGGAGATGTGTGCCGCAGGAGATGTGCTCAGCAGGAGATGTGCACCACTTGAGATGTGCGCTGCAGGAGATGTGCGCCGCAGGCGATATGCGCAGTAGGAGATGTGTGCCGCAGTGTTTTTATTAATATGATTTCATTTCAATTTTTTTTGTAAATAACTGTTTTATTTATGTGCAACGCAGGGTTCGCAACGCAGGATGTGCGCCGCAAGAGATATGCACCGCAGGAGATGTGCGCAACAGGAGATGTGCACCACAGGAGATGTGCGCAGCAGGAGATGTGCACCGCAGGAGATGTGCGCCGCAGGAGATGTGCACCGCAGGAGAAGTGCACGCAGGAGATTAGCACGCAGGAGATGTGCGCCGCAGGATGTGTGCATACAGTTTTTTTATTAATTTGAGTTAATTATTATAATTTATTTGTAAATAAATGTTTCATTTATGTGCAACGAAGGGTGTGCGCCGCAGGATGTGCGCCGCCGCCGGAGATGTGCGCGGCAGGAGATTTGCACCGCAGGAGATGTACACCGCAGGAGATGTGCGCAGCAGGAGATGTGCAGCGCAGGAGATGTGTACGCAGGATGTGCGCGCACAGTTTTTTTATTAATTTTATTCATGTGCACCGCATGTTCTGCAATGCAGGAGATGTGCGCAGCAGGAGATTTGCGCCGCAGGATGTGTGCGCACAGTTTTTTTATTAATTTGAGTTAATTATTATAAATTTTTTGTAAATAAATGTTTCATTTATGTGCAACGAAGGGTGTGCGCCACAGGATGTGTGCCGCAAGAGATGTGCACCGCCGGAGATGTGCTCCGCAGGAGATGTGCACCGCAGGAGATGTGCGCCTCAGGAGATGTGCACCGCAGGATATGTGCACCGCAGGATGTGCGCCGCAAGAGATATGCACCGCCGGAGATGTGCGCAGCAGGAGATGTGCACCGCAGGAGATGTACACCGCAGGAGATGTGCTCAGCATGAGATATGCACCGCAGGAGATGTGTACGCAGGAGATATGCGCCGCAGGAGATGAGTGCCGCAGGAGATGTGCGCCGCAGGATGTGTGCGGAGATGTGCACCGCAGAATATGTGCGCAGAGGGAGATGTGCACCGCAGGAGATGTGCACCGCAGGAGATGTGCGCCGCAGGATGTGTGCGCACAGTTTTTTTATTAATTTTATTTATGTGCATCTTATGTTCTGCAATGCAGGAGATGTGTGCAGCAGGAGATTTGCGCCGCAGGATGTGTGCGCATAGTTTTTTTATTAATTTGAGTTAATTATTATAATTTTTTTGTAAATAAATTTTTCATTCATGTGCAACGCAGGGTGTGCGCCGCAGGATGTGCGCCGCAAGAGATATGCACCGCAGGAGATGTGCGCAGCATGAGATGTGCACCGCAGGAGATGTGTACGCAGGAGATGTGCGCCGCAGGAGATGTGCGACGCAGGATGTGTGCGGAGATGTGCACCGCAGGAGATGTGCGCAGCAGGAGATGTGCACCGCAGGAGATGTGCGCCGCAGGAGATGTGCGCCGCTGGAGATGTGCGCCGCAGGATGTGTGCGCACAGTTTTTTTATTAATTTTATTTATGTGCATCTTATGTTCTGCAATGCAGGAGATGTGCGCAGCAGGAGATTTGCGCCGCAGGATGTGTGCGCACAGTTTTTTTATTAATTTGAGTTAATTATTATAATTTTTTTGTAAATAAATGTTTCATTTATGTGCAACGCAGGGTATGCGCCGCAGGATGTGCGCCGCAAGAGATGTGCACCGCAGGAGATGTGCGCAGCAGGAGATGTGCACTGCAGGAGATGTGCGCCGCAGGAGATGTGAGTCGCAGGAGATGTACATAGCAGGAGATGTGCGCCGCAGGCGATATGTGCAGCAGGAGATGTGTGCCGCAGTTTTTTTATTAATTTGATTTTATTTTTTTATTGTTTTGTAAATAAATGTTTCATTTATGTGCAACGCAGGGTGTTTTCGCCGCAGGATGTGCGCCGCAAGAGATATGCACCGGCGGAGATGTGCGCAGCAGGAGATGTGCACCGCAGGAGATGTGTACGCAGGAGATATGCGCCGCAGGAGATGAGTGCCGCAGGAGATGTGCGCCGCAGGCTGTGTGAGCACAGTTTTTTTAGGAATTTGAGTTAATTATTATTATTTTTTGTAAATAAATGTTTCATTTATGTGCACCGCAGGGTGTGCGACAAGGGAGGGTCACTGCAGGAGATTTGCGCAGCAGGAGATGTGCGCCACTGGAGATGTGCGCCGCAGTAGATGTGCACGCAGTAGATGTGCACGCAGGAGATGTGCACGCAGTAGATGTGCGCCGCAAGAGATGTGCGCCGCAGGAGATGTACATAGCAGGAGATGTGCACCGCAGGAGATGTGCGACGCAGGAGATGTGCGCCGCAGGATGTGTGCGCACAGTTTTTTTATTAATTTTATTTATGTGCATCTTATGTTCTGCAATGCAGGAGATGTGCGCAGCAGGAGATTTGCGCCGCAGGATGTGTGCGCACAGTTTTTTTATTAATTTGAGTTAATTATTATAATTTTTTTGTAAATAAATGTTTCATTTATGTGCAACGCAGGGTATGCGCCGCAGGATGTGCGCCGCAAGAGATGTGCACCGCAGGAGATGTGCGCAGCAGGAGATGTGCACTGCAGGAGATGTGCGCCGCAGGAGATGTGAGTCGCAGGAGATGTACATAGCAGGAGATGTGCGCCGCAGGCGATATGCGCAGCAGGAGATGTGTGCCGCAGTTTTTTTATTAATTTGATTCTATTTTTTTATTGTTTTGTAAATAAATGTTTCATTTATGTGCAACGCAGGGTGTTTTCGCCGCAGGATGTGCGCCGCAAGAGATATGCACCGGCGGAGATGTGCGCAGCAGGAGATGTGCACCGCAGGAGATGTGTACACAGGAGATATGCGCCGCAGGAGATGAGTGCCGCAGGAGATGTGCGCCGCAGGCTGTGTGCGCACAGTTTTTTTAGGAATTTGAGTTAATTATTATTATTTTTTGTAAATAAATGTTTCATGTATGTGCACCGCAGGGTGTGCGATGAGGGAGGGTCACTGCAGGAGATTTGCGCAGCAGGAGATGTGCGCCACTGGAGATGTGCACCGCAGGAGATGTGCACGCAGGAGATGTGCACGCAGGAGATGTGCGCCGCAGGAGATGTGCGCCGCAGGAGATGTACATAGCAGGAGATGTGCACGCAGGACATGTGCGCCGCAGGAGATGTACAAAGCAGGAGATGTGCGCCGCAGGCGATATGCGCCACCGGAGATGTGCACCGCAGGAGATGTGCGCCGCAGGAGATCTGCACGCAGGAGATGTGCGCAGCAGGAGATGTGTGCCGCAGTTTTTTTATTAATATGATTTAATTTTAATTTTTTTGTAATAAACTGTTTTATTTATGTGCAACGCAGGGTTCGCAACGCAGGATGTGCGCCGCAAGAGATATGCACCACAGGAGATGTGCGCAACAGGAGATGTGCACCACAGGAGATGTGCGCAGCAGGAGATGTGCACCGCAGGAGATGTGCTCCGCAGGAGATGTGCACCACAGGAGAAGTGCACGCAGGAGATTAGCACGCAGGAGATGTGCGCCGCAGGATGTGTGCGCACAGTTTTTTTATTAATTTGAGTTAATTATTATAATTTATTTGTAATTAAATGTTTCATTTATGTGCAACGAAGGGTGTGCGCCGCAGGATGTGCACCGCCGCCGGAGATGTGCGCGGCAGGAGATGTGCACCGCAGGAGATGTACACCGCAGGAGATGTGCTCAGCAGGAGATGTGCACCGCAGGAGATGTGTACGCAGGAGATGTGCGCCGCAGGAGATGTACATAGCAGGAGATGTGCGCCGCAGGAGATGTGCGCCGCAGGAGATGTACATAGCAGGAGATGTGCACCGCAGGAGATGTGCACGCAGGAGATGTGCACGCAGGAGATGTGCGCCGCAGGAGATGTGCGCCGCAGGAGATGTACATAGCAGGAGATGTGCACGCAGGAGATGTGCGCCGCAGAAGATGTGCGCCGCAGGAGATGTACATAGCAGGAGATGTGCACCGCAGGAGATGTGCGCCGCAGGAGATGTGCGCCGCAGGATGTGTGCGCACAGTTTTTTTATTAATTTTATTTATGTGCATCTTATGTTCTGCAATGCAGGAGATGTGCGCAGCAGGAGATTTGCGCCGCAGGATGTGTGCGCACAGTTTTTTTATTAATTTGAGTTAATTATTATAATTTTCTTTTTAAATAAATGTTTCATTTATTTGCAACGCAGGGTGTGCGCCGCAGGATGTGCGCCGCAAGAGATGTGCACCGCAGGAGATGTGCGCAGCAGGAGATGTGCACTGCAGGAGATTTGCGCCGCAGGAGATGTGAGTCGCAGGAGATGTACATAGCAGGAGATGTGCGCCGCAGGCGATATGCGCAGCAGGAGATGTGTGCCGCAGTTTTTTTATTAATTTGATTTTATTTTTTTATTTTTTGTAAATAAATGTTTCATTTATGTGCAACGCAGGGTGTGCGCCGCAGGAGGTGCGCCGCAAGAGATATGCACCGGCGGAGATGTGCGCAGCAGGAGATGTGCACCGCAGGAGATGTGTACGCAGGAGATATGCGCCGCAGGAGATGAGTGCCGCAAGAGATGTGCGCCGCAGGATGTGTGCGCACAGTTTTTTTAGGAATTTGAGTTAATTATTATTATTTTTTGTAAATAAATGTTTCATTTATGTGCACCGCAGGGTGTGCGACGCAGGATGTGCACCGCCGCCGGAGATGTGCGCGGCAGGAGATGTGCACCGCAGGAGATGTACACCGCAGGAGATGTGCTCAGCAGGAGATGTGCACCGCAGGAGATGTGTACGCAGGAGATATGCGCCGCAGGAGATGAGTGCCGCAGGAGATGTGCGCCGCAGGATGTGTGCGCACAGTTTTTTTAGGAATTTGAGTTAATTATTATTATTTTTTATAAATAAATGTTTCATTTATGTGCACCGCAGGGTGTGCGACGAGGGAGGGTCACTGCAGGAGATTTGCGCAGCAGGAGATGTGCGCCACTGGAGATGTGCACCGCAGGAGATATGCACGCAGGAGATGTGCACGCAGGAGATGTGCGCCGCAGGAGATGTGCGCCGCAGGAGATGTACATAGCAGGAGATGTGCGCCGCAGAAGATGTACATAGCAGGAGATGTGCACCGCAGGAGATGTGCACGCAGGAGATGTGCACGCAGGAGATGTGTGCCGCAGGAGATGTGCGCCGCAGGAGATGTACATAGCAGGAGATGTGCACGCAGGAAATGTGCGCCGCAGAAGATGTGCGCCGCAGGAGATGTACATAGCAGGAGATGTGCACCGCAGGAGATGTGCGCCGCAGGAGATGTGCGCCGCAGGATGTGTGCGCACAGTTTTTTTATTAATTTTATTTATGTGCATCTTATGTTCTGCAATGCAGGAGATGTGCGCAGCAGGAGATTTGCGCCGCAGGATGTGTGCGCACAGTTTTTTTATTAATTTGAGTTAATTATTATAATTTTCTTTTTAAATAAATGTTTCATTTATGTGCAACGCAGGGTGTGCGCCGCAGGATGTGCGCCGCAAGAGATTTGCACCGCAGGAGATGTGCGCAGCAGGAGATGTGCACTGCAGGAGATGTGCGCCGCAGGAGATGTGAGTCGCAGGAGATGTACATAGCAGGAGATGTGCGCCGCAGGCGATATACGCAGCATGAGATGTGTGCCGCAGTTTTTTTATTAATTTGATTTTATTTTTTTATTTTTTGTAAATAAATGTTTCATTTATGTGCAACGCAGGGTGTGCGCCGCAGGAGGTGCGCCGCAAGAGATATGCACCGGCGGAGATGTGCGCAGCAGGAGATGTGCACCGCAGGAGATGTGTACGCAGGAGATATGCGCCGCAGGAGATGAGTGCCGCAAGAGATGTGCGCCGCAGGATGTGTGCGCACAGTTTTTTTAGGAATTTGAGTTAATTATTATTATTTTTTGTAAATAAATGTTTCATTTATGTGCACCGCAGGGTGTGCGACGAGGGAGGGTCACTGCAGGAGATTTGCGCAGCAGGAGATGTGCGCCACTGGAGATGTGCGCTGCAGGAGATGTGCAAGCAGGAGATGTGCGTCACAGGAGAAGTGCAGAGCAGGAGATGTGCGCAGCAGGAGATGTGCACCGCAGGAGATGTGCGCCGCAGGAGATGTGCACCGCAGGAGATGTGCGCAGCAGGAGATGTGTGCCGCAGGAGATGTGCTCAGCAGGAGATGTGCACCACTTGAGATGTGCGCAGCAGGAGATGTGCACCGCAGGAGATGTGCGCCGCAGGAGATGTGCAACGCAGGAGATGTGCACAGCAGGAGATGTGCGCAGCAGGATGTGTGCACACAGTTTTTTTATTAATTTGATGTAATAATATTTTTTTGTAAACAAATGTTTCATTTATGTGCACCGCAGGGTGTGCGCCGCAAGAGATGTGCACCGCAGGAGATGTGCGCAGCAGGAGATGTGAACCGCAGGAGATGTGTGCCGCAGAAGATGTGCGCAGCAGGAGATGTGCGTCACAGGAGATGTGCAGAGCAGGAGATGTGCGCAGCAGGAGATGTGCAGAGCAGGAGAAGTGCGTTGCAGGATTAGTGCGCACAGTTTTTTTATTAATTTGAGTTAATTATTATTTTTTTTTGTAAGTAAATGTTTCATTTATGTGCACCGCAGGGTGTGCGCCGCAAGAGATGTGCACCGCCGGAAATGTGCGCAGCAGGAGATGTGCACCGCAGGAGATGTGCGCAGCAGGAGATGTGCGCCGCAGGAGATGTACATAGCAGGAGATGTGCACCGCAGGAGATGTGCACGCAGGAGATGTGCACGCAGGAGATGTGCGCCGCAGGAGATGTGCGCCGCAGGAGATGTACATAGCAGGAGATGTGCACGCAGGAGATGTGCGCCGCAGGAGATGTGCGCCGCAGGAGATGTACATAGCAGGAGATGTGCACCGCAGGAGATGTGCGCCGCAGGAGATGTGCGCCGCAGGATGTGTGCGCACAGTTTTTTTATTAATTTTATTTATGTGCATCTTATGTTCTGCAATGCAGGAGATGTGCGCAGCAGGAGATGTGCGCAGCAGGAGATTTGCGCCGCAGGATGTGTGCGCACAGTTTTTTTATTAATTTGAGTTAATTATTATAAATTTTTTGTAAATAAATGTTTCATTTATGTGCAACGAAGGGTGTGCGCCACAGGATGTGTGCCGCAAGAGATGTGCACCGCCGGAGATGTGCGCAGCAGGAGATGTGCACCGCAGGAGATGTGCACCGCAGGAGATGTGAGCCTTAGGAGATGTGCACCGCAGGAGATGTGCGCCGCAGGATGTGCGCCGCAAGAGATATGCACCGCCGGAGATGTGCGCAGCAGGAGATGTGCACCGCAGGAGATGTACACCGCAGGAGATGTGCGCAGCATGAGATGTTCACCGCAGGAGATGTGCGCCGCAGGAGATCTGCACGCAGGAGATGTGCAACGCAGGAGATGTGTGCCGCAGAAGATGTGCGCAGCAGGAGATGTGCAGAGCAGGAGATGTGCAGAGCAGGAGATGTGCGCAGCAGGAGATGTGCAGAGCAGGAGATGTGCGCTGCAGGATTAGTGCGCACAGTTTTTTTATTAATTTGAGTTAATTATTATTTTTTTTTGTAAGTAAATGTTTCATTTATGTGCACCGCAGGGTGTGCGCCACAAGAGATGTGCACCGCCGGAAATGTGCGCAGCAGGAGATGTGCACCGCAGGAGATGTGCGCAGCAGGAGATGTGTGCCGCAGGAGATGTGCTCAGCAGGAGATGTGCACCACTTGAGATGTGCGCTGCAGGAGATGTGCGCCGCAGGCGATATGCGCAGCAGGAGATGTGTGCCGCAGTTTTTTTATTAATATGATTTAATTTTAATTTTTTTTGTAAATAACTGTTTTATTTATGTGCAACGCAGGGTTCGCAACGCAGGATGTGCGCCGCAAGAGATATGCACCCCAGGAGATGTGCGCAACAGGAGATGTGCACCACAGGAGATGTGCGCAGCAGGAGATGTGCACCGCAGGAGATGTGCGCCGCAGGAGATGTGCACCGCAGGAGAAGTGCACGCAGGAGATTAGCACGCAGGAGATGTGCGCCGCAGGATGTGTGCGCACAGTTTTTTTTATTAATTTGAGTTAATTATTATAATTTATTTGTAAATAAATGTTTCATTTATGTGCAACGAAGGGTGTGCGCCGCAGGATGTGCACCGCAAGAGATATGCACCGCCGGAGATGTGCACAGCAGGAGATGTGCACCGCAGGAGATGTACACCGCAGGAGATGTGCGCAGCAGGAGATGTGCACCGCAGGAGATGTGTACGCAGGAGATATGCGCCGCAGGAGATGAGTGCCGCTGGAGATGTGCGCCGCAGGATGTGTGCGGAGATGTGCACCGCAGGAGATGTGCGCAGCAGGAGATGTGCACCGCAGGAGATGTGCGCCGCAGGAGATGTGCACCGCAGGAGATGTGCGCCGCAGGATGTGCGCCACAGGATGTGTGCGCACAGTTTTTTTATTAATTTTATTTATGTGCACTGCATGTTCTGCAATGCAGGAGATGTGCGCAGCAGGAGATTTGCGCCACAGGATGTGTGCGCACAGTTTTTTTATTAATTTGAGTTAATTATTATAATTTTATTGTAAATAAATGTTTCATTCATGTGCAACGAAGGGTGTGCGCCGCAGGATGTGCGCCGCAAGAGATGTGCACCGCCGGAGATTTGCGCAGCAGGAGATGTGCACCGCAGGAGATGTGCGCCGCAGGAGATGTGTACGCAGGAGATATGCGCCGCAGGAGATGAGTGCCGCAGGAGATGTGCGCCGCAGGATGTGTGCGCACAGTTTTTTTAGGAATTTGAGTTAATTATTATTATTTTTTGTAAATAAATGTTTCATTTATGTGCACCGCAGGGTGTGCGCCGCAGGATGTGCGCCGCAAGAGATGTGCACCGCAGGAGATGTGCGCAGCAGGAGATGTGCGCCGCAGGAGATGTGCACCGCAGGAGAAGTGCACGCAGGAGATTAGCACGCAGGAGATGTGCGCCGCAGGATGTGTGCGCACAGTTTTTTTATTAATTTGAGTTAATTATTATAATTTATTTATAAATAAATGTTTCATTTATGTGCAACGAAGGGTGTGCGCCGCAGGATGTGCACTGCCGCCGGAGATGTGCGCGGCAGGAGATGTGCACCGCAGGAGATGTACACCGCAGGAGATGTGCGCAGCAGGAGATGTGCACCGCAGGAGATGTGTACGCAGGAGATATGCGCCGCAGGAGATGAGTGCCGCAGGAGATGTGCGCCGCAGGATGTGTGCGCACAGTTTTTTTAGGAATTTGAGTTAATTATTATTATTTTTTGTAAATAAATGTTTCATTTATGTGCACCGCAGGGTGTGCGACGAGGGAGGGTCACTGCAGGAGATTTGCGCAGCAGGAGATGTGCGCCACTGGAGATGTGCACCGCAGGAGATGTGCACGCAGGAGATGTGCACGCAGGAGATGTGCGCCGCAGGAGATGTGCGCCGCAGGAGATGTACATAGCAGGAGATGTGCACCGCAGGAGATGTGCACGCAGGAGATGTGCGCCGCAGTAGATGTGCGCCGCAGGAGATGTACATAGCAGGAGATGTGCACGCAGGAGATGTGCGCCACAGAAGATGTGCGCCGCAGGAGATGTACATAGCAGGAGATGTGCACCGCAGGAGATGTGCGCCGCAGGAGATGTGCACCGCAGGAGATGTGCGCAGCAGGAGATGTGTGCCGCAGGAGATGTGCTCAGCAGGAGATGTGCACCACTTGAGATGTGCGCTGCAGGAGATGTGCGCCGCAGGCGATATGCGCAGCAGGAGATTTGTGCCGCAGATTTTTTATTAACATGATTTAATTTTAATTTTTTTGTAAATAACTGTTTTATTTATGTGCAACGCAGGGTTCGCAACGCAGGATGTGCGCCGCAAGAGATATGCACCGCAGGAGATGTGCGCAACAGGAGATGTGCACCACAGGAGATGTGCGCAGCAGGAGATGTGCACCGCAGGAGATGTGCGCAGCAGGAGATGTGCACCGCAGGAGAAGTGCACGCAGGAGATTAGCACGCAGGAGATGTGCGCCGCAGGATGTGTGCGCACAGTTTTTTTATTAATTTGAGTTAATTATTATAATTTATTTGTAAATAAATGTTTCATTTATGTGCAACGCAGGGTGTGCGCCGCAGGATGTGCGCCGCAAGAGATGTGTGCCGCAGATTTTTTATTAATTTGATTTGATTTTTTTATTTTTTTGTAAATAAATGTTTCATTTATGTGCAACGCAGTGTGTGCGCCGCAGGAGGTGCGCCGCAAGAGATATGCACCGGCGGAGATGTGCGCAGCAGGAGATGTGCACCGCAGGAGGTGTGTACGCAGGAGATATGCGTCGCAGGAGATGAGTGCCGCAGGAGATGTGCGCCGCAGGCTGTGTGCGCACAGTTTTTTTAGGAATTTGAGTTAATTATTATTATTTTTTGTAAATAAATGTTTCATTTATGTGCACCGCAGGGTGTGCGACGAGGGAGGGTCACTGCAGGAGATTTGCGCAGCAGGAGATGTGCGCCACTGGAGATGTGCACCGCAGGAGATGTGCACGCAGGAGATGTGCACGCAGGACATGTGCGCCGCAGGAGATGTACAAAGCAGGAGATGTGCGCCGCAGGCGATATGCGCCACCGGAGATGTGCACCGCAGGAGATGTGCGCCGCAGGAGATCTGCACGCAGGAGATGTGCAACGCAGGAGATGTGCACAGCAGGAGATGTGCGCAGCAGGAGATGTGCACCGCAGGAGATGTGTGCCGCAGAAGATGTGAGCAGCAGGAGATGTGCATCACAGGAGATGTGCAGAGCAGGAGATCTGCACAGCAGGAGATGTGCAGAGCAGGAGATGTGCATTGCAGGATTAGTGCGCACAGTTTTTTTATTAATTTGAGTTAATTATTATTTTTTTTTGTAAGTAAATGTTTCATTTATGTGCACCGCAGGGTGTGCGCCGCAAGAGATGTGCACCGCCGGAAATGTGCGCAGCAGGAGATGTGCACCGCAGGAGATGTGCGCAGCAGGAGATGTGTGCCGCAGGAGATGTGCTCAGCAGGAGATGTGCACCACTTGAGATGTGCGCTGCAGGAGATGTGCGCCGCAGGTGATATGCGCAGTAGGAGATGTGTGCCGCAGTGTTTTTATTAATATGATTTCATTTTAATTTTTTTTGTAAATAACTGTTTTATTTATGTGCAACGCAGGGTTCGCAACGCAGGATGTGCGCCGCAAGAGATATGCACCGCAGGAGATGTGCGCAACAGGAGATGTGCACCACAGGAGATGTGCGCAGCAGGAGATGTGCACCGCAGGAGATGTGCGCCGCAGGAGATGTGCACCGCAGGAGAAGTGCACGCAGGAGATTAGCACGCAGGAGATGTGCGCCGCAGGATGTGTGCATACAGTTTTTTTATTAATTTGAGTTAATTATTATAATTTATTTGTAAATAAATGTTTCATTTATGTGCAACGAAGGGTGTGCGCCGCAGGATGTGCGCCGCCGCCGGAGATGTGCGCGGCAGGAGATTTGCACCGCAGGAGATGTACACCGCAGGAGATGTGCGCAGCAGGAGATGTGCACCGCAGGAGATGTGTACGCAGGAGATATGCGCCGCAGGAGATGAGTGCCGCAGGAGATGTGCGCCGCAGGATGTGTGCGCACAGTTTTTTTAGGAATTTGAGTTAATTATTATTATTTTTTGTAAATAAATGTTTCATTTATGTGCACCGCAGGGTGTGCGACGAGGGAGGGTCACTGCAGGAGATTTGCGCAGCAGGAGATGTGCGCCACTGGAGATGTGCACCGCAGGAGATGTGCACGCAGGAGATGTGCACGCAGGAGAAGTGCGCCGCAGGAGATGTGCGCCGCAGGAGATGTACATAGCAGGAGATGTGCGCAGCAGGAGATGTGCACCGCAGGAGATGTGTACGCAGGATATGTGCACCGCAGGATGTGCGCCGCAAGAGATATGCACCGCCGGAGATGTGCGCAGCAGGAGATGTGCACCGCAGGAGATGTACACCGCAGGAGATGTGCTCAGCATGAGATATGCACCGCAGGAGATGTGTACGCAGGAGATATGCGCCGCAGGAGATGAGTGCCGCAGGAGATGTGCGCCGCAGGATGTGTGCGGAGATGTGCACCGCAGAATATGTGCGCAGCAGGAGATGTGCACCGCAGGAGATGTGCACCGCAGGAGATGTGCGCCGCAGGATGTGTGCGCACAGTTTTTTTATTAATTTTATTTATGTGCATCTTATGTTCTGCAATGCAGGAGATGTGTGCAGCAAGAGATTTGCGCCGCAGGATGTGTGCGCATAGTTTTTTTATTAATTTGAGTTAATTATTATAATTTTTTTGTAAATAAATTTTTCATTTATGTGCAACGCAGGGTGTGCGCCGCAGGATGTGCGCCGCAAGAGATATGCACCGCAGGAGATGTGCGCAGCATGAGATGTGCACCGCAGGAGATGTGTACGCAGGAGATATGCGCCGCAGGAGATGTGCGACGCAGGATGTGTGCGGAGATGTGCACCGCAGGAGATGTGCGCAGCAGGAGATGTGCACCGCAGGAGATGTGCGCCGCAGGAGATGTGCGCCGCAGGATGTGTGCGCACAGTTTTTTTATTAATTTTATTTATGTGCATCTTATGTTCTGCAATGCAGGAGATGTGCGCAGCAGGAGATTTGCGCCGCAGGATGTGTGCGCACAGTTTTTTTATTAATTTGAGTTAATTATTATAATTTTTTTGTAAATAAATGTTTCATTTATGTGCAACGCAGGGTATGCGCCGCAGGATGTGCGCCGCAAGAGATGTGCACCGCAGGAGATGTGCGCAGCAGGAGATGTGCACTGCAGGAGATGTGCGCCGCAGGAGATGTGAGTCGCAGGAGATGTACATAGCAGGAGATGTGCGCCGCAGGCGATATGCGCAGCAGGAGATGTGTGCCGCAGTTTTTTTATTAATTTGATTTTATTTTTTTATTGTTTTGTAAATAAATGTTTCATTTATGTGCAACGCAGGGTGTTTTCGCCGCAGGATGTGCGCCGCAAGAGATATGCACCGGCGGAGATGTGCGCAGCAGGAGATGTGCACCGCAGGAGATGTGTACGCAGGAGATATGCGCCGCAGGAGATGAGTGCCGCAGGAGATGTGCGCCGCAGGCTGTGTGCGCACAGTTTTTTTAGGAATTTGAGTTAATTATTATTATTTTTTGCAAATAAATGTTTCATTTATGTGCACCGCAGGGTGTGCGACAAGGGAGGGTCACTGCAGGAGATTTGCGCAGCAGGAGATGTGCGCCACTGGAGATGTGCGCCGCATTAGATGTGCACGCAGTAGATGTGCACGCAGGAGATGTACACGCAGTAGATGTGCGCCGCAGGAGATGTGCGCCGCAGGAGATGTACATAGCAGGAGATGTGCACCGCAGGAGATGTGCGCCGCAGGAGATGTGCGCCGCAGGATGTGTGCGCACAGTTTTTTTATTAATTTTATTTATGTGCATCTTATGTTCTGCAATGCAGGAGATGTGCGCAGCAGGAGATTTGCGCCGCAGGATGTGTGCGCACAGTTTTTTTATTAATTTGAGTTAATTATTATAATTTTTTTGTAAATAAATGTTTCATTTATGTGCAACGCAGGGTATGCGCCGCAGGATGTGCGCCGCAAGAGATGTGCACCGCAGGAGATGTGCGAAGCAGGAGATGTGCACTGCAGGAGATGTGCGCCGCAGGAGATGTGAGTCGCAGGAGATGTACATAGCAGGAGATGTGCGCCGCAGGCGATATGCGCAGCAGGAGATGTGTGCCGCAGTTTTTTTATTAATTTGATTCTATTTTTTTATTGTTTTGTAAATAAATGTTTCATTTATGTGCAACGCAGGGTGTTTTCGCCGCAGGATGTGCGCCGCAAGAGATATGCACCGGCGGAGATGTGCGCAGCAGGAGATGTGCACCGCAGGAGATGTGTACGCAGGAGATATGCGCCGCAGGAGATGAGTGCCGCAGGAGATGTGCGCCGCAGGCTGTGTGCGCACAGTTTTTTTTGGAATTTGAGTTAATTATTATTATTTTTTGTAAATAAATGTTTCATTTATGTGCACCGCAGGGTGTGCGACGAGGGAGGGTCACTGCAGGAGATTTGCGCAGCAGGAGATGTGCGCCACTGGAGATGTGCACCGCAGGAGATGTGCACGCAGGAGATGTGCACGCAGGAGATGTGCGCCGCAGGAGATGTGCGCCGCAGGAGATGTACATAGCAGGAGATGTGCACGCAGGACATTTGCGCCGCAGGAGATGTACAAAGCAGGAGATGTGCGCCGCAGGCGATATGCGCCACCGGAGATGTGCACCGCAGGAGATGTGCGCCGCAGGAGATCTGCACGCAGGAGATGTGCAACGCAGGAGATTTGCACAGCAGGAGATGTGCGCAGCAGGATGTGTGCACACAGTTTTTTTATTAATTTGATGTAATAATATTTTTTTGTAAATAAATGTTTCATTTATGTGCATCGCAGGGTGTGCGCCGCAGGATGTGCGCCGCAAGAGATGTGCACCGCAGGAGATGTGCGCAGCAGGAGATGTGCGCCGCAGGAGATGTGCACCGCAGGAGAAGTGCACGCAGGAGATTAGCACGCAGGAGATGTGCGCCGCAGGATGTGTGCGCACAGTTTTTTTATTAATTTGAGTTAATTATTATAATTTATTTGTAAATAAATGTTTCATTTATGTGCAACGAAGGGTGTGCGCCGCAGGATGTGCACTGCCGCCGGAGATGTGCGCGGCAGGAGATGTGCACCGCAGGAGATGTATTATTATGTATTATTTTTTATAAATAAATGTTTCATTTATGTGCACCTCAGGGTGTGCGACGAGGGAGGGTCACTGCAGGAGATTTGCGCAGCAGGAGATGTGCGCCACTGGAGATGTGCACCGCAGGAGATTTGCACGCAGGAGATGTGCACGCAGGAGATGTGCGCCGCAGGAGATGTGCGCCGCAGGAGATGTACATAGCAGGAGATGTGCACGCAGGAGATGTGCGCCGCAGGAGATGTGCGCCGCAGGAGATGTACATAGCAGGAGATGTGCACCGCAGGAGATGTGCACGCAGGAGATGTGCACGCAGGAGATGTGCGCCGCAGGAGATGTGCGCCGCAGGAGATGTACATAGCAGGAGATGTGCACGCAGGAGATGTGCGCCGCAGAAGATGTGCGCCGCAGGAGATGTACATAGCAGGAGATGTGCACCGCAGGAGATGTGCGCCGCAGGAGATGTGCGCCGCAGGATGTGTGCGCACAGTTTTTTTATTAATTTTATTTATGTGCATCTTATGTTCTGCAATGCAGGAGATGTGCGCAGCAGGAGATTTGCGCCGCAGGATGTGTGCGCACAGTTTTTTTATTAATTTGAGTTAATTATTATAATTTTCTTTTTAAATAAATGTTTCATTTATGTGCAACGCAGAGTGTGCGCCGCAGGATGTGCGCCGCAAGAGATGTGTGCCGCAGATTTTTTATTAATTTGATTTGATTTTTTTATTTTTTTGTAAATAAATGTTTCATTTATGTGCAACGCAGGGTGTGCGCCGCAGGAGGTGCGCCGCAAGAGATATGCACCGGCGGAGATGTGCGCAGCAGGAGATGTGCACCGCAGGAGATGTGTACGCAGGAGATATGCGTCGCAGGAGATGAGTGCCGCAGGAGATGTGCGCCGCAGGCTGTGTGCGCACAGTTTTTTTAGGAATTTGAGTTAATTATTATTATTTTTTGTAAATAAATGTTTCATTTATGTGAACCGCAGGGTGTGCGACGAGGGAGGGTCACTGCAGGAGATTTGCGCAGCAGGAGATGTGCGCCACTGGAGATGTGCACCGCAGGAGATGTGCACGCAGGAGATGTGCACGCAGGAGATGTGCGCCGTAGGAGATGTGCGCCGCAGGAGATGTACATAGCAGGAGATGTGCACGCAGGACATGTGCACCGCAGGAGATGTACAAAGCAGGAGATGTGCGCCGCAGGCGATATGCGCCACCGGAGATGTGCACCGCAGGAGATGTGCGCCGCAGGAGATCTGCGCGCAGGAGATGTGCAACGCAGGAGATGTGCACAGCAGGAGATGTGCGCAGCAGGATGTGTGCACACAGTTTTTTTATTAATTTGATGTAATAATATTTTTTTGTAAATAAATGTTTCATTTATGTGCACCGCAGGGTGTGCGCCGCAGGATGTGCGCCGCAAGAGATGTGCACCGCAGGAGATGTGCGCAGCAGGAGATGTGCGCCGCAGGAGATGTGCACCGCAGGAGAAGTGCACGCAGGAGATTAGCACGCAGGAGATGTGCGCCGCAGGATGTGTGCGCACAGTTTTTTTATTAATTTTAGTTAATTATTATAATTTATTTGTAAATAAATGTTTCATTTATGTGCAACGAAGGGTGTGCGCCGCAGGATGTGCACTGCCGCCGGAGATGTGCGCGGCAGGAGATGTGCACCGCAGGAGATGTACACCGCAGGAGATGTGCGCAGCAGGAGATGTGCACCGCAGGAGATGTGCGCAGCAGGAGATGTGCACCGCAGGAGATGTGTACGCAGGAGATTTGCGCCGCAGGAGATGAGTGCCGCAGGAGATGTGCGCCGCAGGATGTGTGCGCACAGTTTTTTTAGGAATTTGAGTTAATTATTATTATTTTTTGTAAATAAATGTTTCATTTATGTGCACCGCAGGGTGTGCGACGAGGGAGGGTCACTGCAGGAGATTTGCGCAGCAGGAGATGTGCGCCACTGGAGATGTGCGCCGCAGGAGATGTGCACGCAGGAGATGTGCACGCAGGAGATGTGCGCCGCAGGAGATGTGCGCCGCAGGAGATGTACATAGCAGGAGATGTGCACGCAGGAGATGTGCGCCGCAGGAGATGTACAAAGCAGGAGATGTGCGCCGCAGGCGATATGCGCCACCGGAGATGTGCACCGCAGGAGATGTGCGCCGCAGGAGATCTGCGCGCAGGAGATGTGCAACGCAGGAGATGTGCACAGCAGGAGATGTGCGCAGCAGGATGTGTGCACACAGTTTTTTTATTAATTTGATGTAATAATATTTTTTTGTAAATAAATGTTTTATTTATGTGCACCGCAGGGTGTGCGCCGCAGGATGTGCGCCGCAAGACATGTGCACCGCAGGAGATGTGCGCAGCAGGAGATGTGCACCGCAGGAGATGTGTGCCGCAGAAGATGTGCGCAGCAGGAGATGTGCGTCACAGGAGATGTGCAGAGCAGGAGATGTGCGCAGCAGGAGATGTGCAGAGCAGGAGATGTGCGTTGCAGGATTAGTGCGCACAGTTTTTTTATTAATTTGAGTTAATTATTATTTTTTTTTGTAAGTAAATGTTTCATTTATGTGCACCGCAGGGTGTGCGCCGCAAGAGATGTGCACCGCCGGAAATGTGCGCAGCAGGAGATGTGCACCGCAGGAGATGTGTACGCAGGAGATATGCGCCGCAGGAGATGAGTGCCGCAGGAGATGTGCGCCGCAGGATGTGTGCGCACAGTTTTTTTAGGAATTTGAGTTAATTATTATTATTTTTTGTAAATAAATGTTTCACTTATGTGCACCGCAGGGTGTGCGACGAGGGAGGGTCACTGCAGGAGATTTGCGCAGCAGGAGATGTGCGCCACTGGAGATGTGCACCGCAGGAGATGTGCACCGCCGGAAATGTACGCAGCAGGAGATGTGCGCCGCAGGAGATGTGCGCCGCAGGAGATGTACATAGCAGGAGATGTGCACGCAGGAGATGTGCGCCGCAGGCGATATGCGCCACCGGAGATGTGCACCGCAGGAGATGTGCGCCGCAGGAGATCTGCACGCAGGAGATGTGCAACGCAGGAGATGTGCACAGCAGGAGATGTGCGCAGCAGGATGTGTGCACACAGTTTTTTTATTAATTTGATGTAATAATATTTTTTTGTAAATAAATGTTTCATTTATGTGCACCGCAGGGTGTGCGCCGCAGGATGTGCGCCGCAAGAGATGTGCACCGCAGGAGATGTGCGCAGCAGGAGATGTGCGCCGCAGGAGATGTGCACCGCAGGAGAAGTGCACGCAGGAGATTAGCACGCAGGAGATGTGCGCCGCAGGATGTGTGCGCACAGTTTTTTTATTAATTTGAGTTAATTATTCTAATTTATTTGTAAATAAATGTTTAATTTATGTGCAACGAAGGGTGTGCGCCGCAGGATGTGCACTGCCGCCGGAGATGTGCGCGGCAGGAGATGTGCACCACAGGAGATGTACACCGCAGGAGATGTGCGCAGCAGGAGATGTGCACCGCAAGAGATGTGTACGCAGGAGATATGCGCCGCAGGAGATGAGTGCCGCAGGAGATGTGCGCCGCAGGATGTGTGCGCACAGTTTTTTTAGGAATTTGAGTTAATTATTATTATTTTTTGTAAATAAATGTTTCATTTATGTGCACCGCAGGGTGTGCGACGAGGGAGGGTCACTGCAGGAGATTTGCGCAGCAGGAGATGTGCGCCACTGGAGATGTGCGCCGCAGGAGATGTGCACGCAGGAGATGTGCACGCAGGAGATGTGCGCCGCAGGAGATGTGCGCCGCAGGAGATGTACATAGCAGGAGATGTGCACCGCAGGAGATGTGCACGCAGGAGATGTGCACGCAGGAGATGTGCGCCGCAGGAGATGTGCGCCGCAGGAGATGTACATAGCAGGAGATGTGCACGCAGGAGATGTGCGCCGCAGAAGATGTGCGCCGCAGGAGATGTACATAGCAGGAGATGTGCACCGCAGGAGATGTGCGCCGCAGGAGATGTGCACCGCAGGAGATGTGCGCAGCAGGAGATGTGTGCCGCAGGAGATGTGCTCAGCAGGAGATGTGCACCACTTGAGATGTGCGCTGCAGGAGATGTGCGCCGCAGGCGATATGCGCAGCAGGAGATGTGTGCCGCAGTTTTTTTATTAACATGTGTTGTGCAATAGTAGGAGTAGAATTGACGTTGGCTAATTATTAATAATCATGAAACATGATTATTAAAATAACAATTATTTCTTAAAAATAATCAAAAATGATAAAGCTATTAATTAAGAAATGTAACACATTTAATTAGAAATGATACGGTTATCCATTAATAATAGTTAAAATAATTAATGAAAACAATAAAATTATCAATTAAGAATAATACAAATCTGTAATCATTGCTTATTGTTGCGGGGCACCACCCTGGTTACAGGGACCAACGATACAATCTATAAATATCAGTCTCATAATGATAAATGTCAAATCAATAATCTCAATATTTAATATTAATAATTATTTAATTAACAGTGAAGGCTACTAAGTTCGAGCACAGGCAATCATAATCCAGCTGCAATCACATACATATGCACAAATAATCACAGACTACAGATACTTTAATTACAAAAGCATTTATTAAAAAGGGGAAATAAAGTTAATGTTATTCAATGATTCATCATTTTAACAAACTCCCATATTTCAAAGATAACAACAGCAGCAGCACTTATCACAATTCAGAAAATACATGTAAAACCGGCGGTCTACCTATGTATGTCTGTCTATGTGTATGTGTGTGTGTCTGTGTCAAAGTGTCTCTCTGTGTGTGTGTGTATGTCTATGTGTATGCATGTGAAATAAAGTTAGTGTTATTTAATGATTCATCATTTTAACAAACTCCCATATTTCAAAGATAACAACAGCAGCCGCTTATCACAATTTAGAAAAACACATGTATTCATCTATGTGTATCTGTGTGTGTATCTGTCTGTGTCTATCAATGTGTGTCTGTGTGGGTGTGTCTGTGTGTGTGTGGGTGTGTGAGAGAGCGAGAGAGAGAGAGAAAAAGAAGGGGGGCGTGGCGATGACGCAGTCACTTGGTGACGTCACATCTAAGATGGCGGCCGATCATGATTCGTGGAATCAAGGCCTAAAAACTCTCAAAATGGCGGATTGACTACAAAACAAGATGGCGGAGCCGTTATGAATTTAGAGCCAGAATGGGAGGAGAGGGAGAGAGGAGGTGTGGCAATAATAGATTCAAAATGGTGGTTAACTTGCGTTATCCAAAATGGAGTCTATGTTAATGACACCATGTGGCCGGAGCTCACACTGGTGGTCGTCACATGAATTACACAAAGGGATTTTCAGACAAAGAGAATTCTTTGTCTCTGCTTTGGCGTTCGGCCGCATGGCTTCCAGATGTGTCCGGCCTCTCTGAATATAGATTTAACTATGTTACATGAACTGTATTCTAAATACAGATCGGATGTGTGTATAGGTCGGTTTAGAAGGAGAGAGAGAGAGAGAGAGAGAGCACTCAGAGAGCAAAGCTCTTAAAAGCACCGTCAGAGACAAGTTACATTTACTTTACCACTCAGCACCCAAGTGGCGTTGTGTGCTGAGGTTTGAGCGGTAAAGTCTCTTTAAAGTTGTTCAAACGGTCACAATGAGCTGGAGACGCTGCTCACGGCGCTTAAAAACTGTGGCACAAGGCCGTAACCGGAAACCGGAAGTGGCGAATCGCCGCTAAACATTAGAGACTCGGCGGTCTCATACAAAACAAATACATTCAAGTATTAAAACAATACGCTACGTATTAGATTAACATCTGCCCAGACAATAAAGCCTCTTACTGTGACCTCCGCGGTGTTGCTTGCGCGTCGGGCGCGGATTCCCGGGAGTCCAGTGAATGTCTCGTTAAACCCCAGGATGCGTGCGAACGGGCGGATTCCTGGAAAACAAAATCAGTGTCCTGGCCTCTTAAGCGGTGCTCCGGTGGGTCTCGTGGTTGCAACGGAGATCAGCGCTGGGCCGAATCGAGCGAACTTCTCTTGCTCTTGGAATGGAATTCAGCTTCGTCTCTTCTTCAGGGATGTGGAGCTCGTGCTCCTCAGCGGAATGAATCTCGTGCTTCTGCAGGGGTGAACAGCGGTAACGCCGCTGTGGATTTGGAAAGAAAGTCTGTGATGCTCGACCGGCGAGCGAGTTCCTGTGCGCGGCCTCTTCAAGTTAAAATAACAAAAGTCCTTTTGAAAATAAAAACGTCGACTGAATAAAGAAATAAAAGAAATGAAATAAAATAACTCTGGTTGCCCCCTTTAGCCACTAAATCAGCTGGGAGGCCCCGAAGGGGGCCTGGTGTTGTCTTCAGAGCAGGGTAAAAATGGCAGTGATGTTTGGGGTCTCAGTGGTTTTGTTCTACCTGAGAGGTCCTCCTCCTTGAGGAGTTGGTCATAGGATGATGCTGGCTTTAAGCCAATTGAGTGTCAGAAATGGATCTGAGTGGGCGGGGCTTGGAACTGAGCAGGGGCTTCTGGGAAAACCCCAGGACATTTTTCCACCACCAGGGGGAGATTCTTGAGCCTGCAGGAGGATGTTTTCCCGCCCAAAGTTTAACAACCCTTTGTTCCTCTCGGCTCCAGTGTCTGGCGGCCCCCCGCTGGGCTCTGGCCCAACAGTCCCCCTTTTGGTCTGGAGAGTGGGCTGTGACCCCGGTCTCCAGGGCAAACTATGGTCGAGAGTCCAGTGATAATCCATGAGAGGTAATCCTTGAGTGGAGTTGAAGCAGTGAAAGTTAGTTCATTATGAGGCAGAGAGGCATAAATGTCTTCGAGGCATGAGTCTAAACAGAGAGAGGTAATTGTCTGGGCAGACAGGCTAAATAACATATATTCTAAAACACGGCACGCACTTTCAATTTCACATAATGCTTATCGGCAGTTATTGTTAAAATACCAATGAATTTCGGTGAAGAGTGAAATGAAAGAAAAGTGGAAACACGAACAGAAGAAAATGTTTGAGTAGGTGCTGGTGTTTTGAGGTAAACATGTGTGTTATCCTGTCAAACCAAAACATTTAGAACGGCGAGTCACGTTCTGTTGTTCGCTAATCTGTGAATTTATGATAAATCCTATTTCTAGGTTTTCAGATCTACAGATATTGGAATTTCACTGCCAAGACTGAATTGCCAAGTGTACCCGTGAGGGCTGCACAACCGTAGTGGTAACGACTTCAAAATCCTCAACGAGGTCTAAGGAGGTTCACTACCTGAACTACGTTATACAATTTACTGACAGAGGGTCTAAAGCATGCAGCTATTGATGGAGTGAGTGGTTTGAGCGGTTTTTTTTGTTTTAAAGTTGGGATTTCTTCCCCCCCTTTTCAGATGTGGAGGTGAGAGGGGGTTTCTGGCAGCGCCTTGGTCCTTCCCCGTCATTGAAGTCATCTTTGGGAGTGGAGAAGGAGGGCGTCTGCTCCTAGTTTCGCCAACGGGGTTCAGTGTCTGGTCTCTCAGTGGAGCCTGGAGGAACACGTGGCACAATGTCTCTCATTGCTTCATCCACACATCTCCGTATTTACTCCTCTGTCCCAGGATGCATCCCATGTGTTGGATTTCGGTCACCACATCTATACTACTGGTACTGATAGGGTTTTCGTCTGTTCCAGCCCCTACTCCTCTGTTGAGAGGGATTCAGGTGCTGAGGTCGAAACTGTTTGTGGGGCTGGTTGAAATCCTCACCCCCTTGGTTTTGTGGGGCGCCCTGTTGGAAGGGTCGCTGTTCCTGGTTCTCTTTGCTGGGGTTCATCTTGGCGTGGGGAAAGTTGTCATCTTCCAGCGCCGGGTCCACATTTAGTTGGATTTGAACTGCCAGAACCACGGTGTCGTCTTCGTTGAACCCTCGGTTGTCTGGGTCGAAGCGATAAATGTCTTTTTTTTAAGGGGCTCTAGCTGCCGGGTGCAGATTTCCTCTCTTTGAGGGGGTGCTGAGTCATCAGGGTCTTCTGAATTGTGTGTGCCACAGTATTCATCTTTGTGGCCACCATCTCTTGCACCGGGAGTGGAGGACCATCCAGGACGCAACCGTGAGTCATGGTGCGCCCCTGCCTGAGTGGCAGTCTGGGAACTCTCCTTCAGCCCTCCAGGACGGACTCCTTCCGTCGTTGTGGTGTGGATCAGCATGGCTCCGTGCAGGATGTGTTCCTTCTGGCTGGAGTGGATGCTGTGTGTCCGCTGGAAAGGCATTTGGAGTGCCTCATAGCGGTCCCAGGTCACTGCACGTCTAGGGGTTGAGTCCGGCCCCCCCTTTGGTGTTGAGGGGGTTGGACCGGTCGACTGCTGGGTGTGTCTGGCTCTCCAGAGCAAAGCTTCCTCTGCAAGAGGGTTGCGTAGCTGTGCTCGCAGCTTTTCTCCCAGTGTCTCTGTTCCGCTGGCTCCACCGGGAATGACGTCAGCTCCTGGCCCTGTCATCAGGGATATCAGCTCGAGGGGGGGCAGCTCTGTTTGACTGTGCCCCCCTTTCTGCTGACCTTTGACCTTCGCGTGCAGAGCTTCGTGCTCCTGCACCGCCTGGTCCTGTTCTGTGCGGGTCTCGATGATATGCCGCAGGTGGGAGTTTTTCTCCTGCTCCGCTCGACATGCTGCTTGCATGGCCTGGAGCTCCTTCGCATGTTCTTGGGCCTGCAGCTCGGCTCTCTGCTGGTAGAGGAGTGTCAGTTGACCCAGAGCATGGGGTATTTTTGGATGCGGGCCAGTGGGGTTGATCAGGTGAATGGACAGTTCTTTAATCTTACGATCGCAGGTACTTAAATCATACTCACTCAACTCACTCACCGCATCATTAGAAAAATTTATCAGACTGCTACAGTCTCTTATAGGACGTCTGGTCCTGAGGGAGCAGTTGCCCCATGGTGTTACATGCTACTCATCTTCTGAGTGCGAAAAGGCACCTGGTGGACTGCTCACGCTTGCTTAGATAAAAACGGACAAAAACTTAATTATAGCATTTCTATAAAAATTGCTCAGACTGGCGACTGTCTCTGACAGGTCGTCTGGCCTTGAGGGAGCCCTTGCCCCAGTGTGGTCCATGCTACTCATCTTCTGAGTGCGAAAAACACCTGGTGGGCCGCTCAAGCTTGCTTAGGTTAAAAGCGGATAAAAATTTAATAAACACTACACAAGATGCACAGGTGAGCTTCACTCTGTGTCTATATAGTAGCGCTATGTAGGATAGCTCGATGGCTCAATCCTTTAGACCTAGTTGGTTAACAACTAGTCTACTCGTAACTAGTCTCTCAAATCTAGTTAGTCTCCTTGAAATTCAAAGCATGCAGAAATTCTCCAATAAAAATATTACTAACCTACTGAAACGTAGTCAGCAACCAACCATAGCTATACACAACGCCTGCTTAGCAAAGGGAATTAAGAATAAAGAAAATTCAAAAAGAGAAATAAATTTCCAAAATTATTTTTCTCTTAAGAAAATTAATTATAATTATTGTGCATTGATATGACACAACCACTAATATGCAATAAGTAGCCAACCACGGATACACAAGGCAATAGTATACCTGTTTGGCACAGGTGCAAAGGGATTACAAATAAAAATTCAAAGAGAAATAAATTTCCAAAATTATTTTTCTCTCTAAGAAATTAATCATAAATATTGTGCATCGCGAATACACAACCACCGATTGCACTCTGCAGCCAACCACAGATACGCAAGGCACGAGTATACCTGTGTTGCAAAGGTGCAGGGGAATTTAGAAATTAAAAAAAAAATTATTTGCAGAGAAATAACTTTCAAAATTATTTCTGGATCATTGTACACAGTATTATGATACAGCTGGAGTTAGATAGCCTCACGCAGGGGCACCATTTATGTTGCATGCGTGAAGCGTTCCGCCCTCACACGGGGATCCATTTATGTTGTGAGGGATAAAAAAAATTTTGGAAGGAAAAAAAAAAATTAATTAATATCTTTTTCTTCAAAAATTAATTTCTGGGGGAAAATGAATCTGGATTATTGTACAGTATTATGATACAGCTGGAGTTAGAATGCCTCACACGGGGCACCATTTATGTTGTGCAATAGTAGGAGTAGAATTGACGTTGGCTAATTATTAATAATCATGAAATATGATTATTAAAATAACAATTATTTCTTAAAAATAATCAAAAATGATAAAGCTATTAATTAAGAAATGTAACACATTTAATTAGAAATGATACGGTTATCCATTAATAATAGTTAAAATAATTAATGAAAACAATAAAATTATCAATTAAGAATAATACAAATCTGTAATCATTGCTTATTGTTGCGGGGCACCACCCTGGTTACAGGGACCAACGATACAATCTATAAATATCAGTCTCATAATGATAAATGTCAAATCAATAATCTCAATATTTAATATTAATAATTATTTAATTAACAGTGAAGGCTACTAAGTTCGAGCACAGGCAATCATAATCCAGCTGCAATCACATACATATGCACAAATAATCAAAGACTACAGATACTTTAATTACAAAAGCATTTATTAAAAAGGGGAAATAAAGTTAATGTTATTCAATGATTCATCATTTTAACAAACTCCCATATTTCAAAGATAACAACAGCAGCAGCACTTATCACAATTCAGAAAATACATGTAAAACCGGCGGTCTACCTATGTATGTCTGTCTATGTGTATGTGTGTGTGTCTGTGTCAAAGTGTCTCTCTGTGTGTGTGTGTATGTCTATGTGTATGCATGTGAAATAAAGTTAGTGTTATTTAATGATTCATCATTTTAACAAACTCCCATATTTCAAAGATAACAACAGCAGCCGCTTATCACAATTTAGAAAAACACATGTATTCATCTATGTGTATCTGTGTGTGTATCTGTCTGTGTCTATCAATGTGTGTCTGTGTGGGTGTGTCTGTGTGTGTGTGGGTGTGTGAGAGAGCGAGAGAGAGAGAGAAAAAGAAGGGGGGCGTGGCGATGACGCAGTCACTTGGTGACGTCACATCTAAGATGGCGGCCGATCATGATTCGTGGAATCAAGGCCTAAAAACTCTCAAAATGGCGGATTGACTACAAAACAAGATGGCGGAGCCGTTATGAATTTAGAGCCAGAATGGGAGGAGAGGGAGAGAGGAGGTGTGGCAATAATAGATTCAAAATGGTGGTTAACTTGCGTTATCCAAAATGGAGTCTATGTTAATGACACCATGTGGCCGGAGCTCACACTGGTGGTCGTCACATGAATTACACAAAGGGATTTTCAGACAAAGAGAATTCTTTGTCTCTGCTTTGGCGTTCGGCCGCATGGCTTCCAGATGTGTCCGGCCTCTCTGAATATAGATTTAACTATGTTACATGAACTGTATTCTAAATACAGATCGGATGTGTGTATAGGTCGGTTTAGAAGGAGAGAGAGAGAGAGAGAGAGAGCACTCAGAGAGCAAAGCTCTTAAAAGCACCGTCAGAGACAAGTTACATTTACTTTACCACTCAGCACCCAAGTGGCGTTGTGTGCTGAGGTTTGAGCGGTAAAGTCTCTTTAAAGTTGTTCAAACGGTCACAATGAGCTGGAGACGCTGCTCACGGCGCTTAAAAACTGTGGCACAAGGCCGTAACCGGAAACCGGAAGTGGCGAATCGCCGCTAAACATTAGAGACTCGGCGGTCTCATACAAAACAAATACATTCATGTATTAAAACAATACGCTACGTATTAGATTAACATCTGCCCAGACAATAAAGCCTCTTACTGTGACCTCCGCGGTGTTGCTTGCGCGTGGGGCGCGGATTCCCGGGAGTCCAGTGAATGTCTCGTTAAACCCCAGGATGCGTGCGAACGGGCGGATTCCTGGAAAACAAAATCAGTGTCCTGGCCTCTTAAGCGGTGCTCCGGTGGGTCTCGTGGTTGCAACGGAGATCAGCGCTGGGCCGAATCGAGCGAACTTCTCTTGCTCTTGGAATGGAATTCAGCTTCGTCTCTTCTTCAGGGATGTGGAGCTCGTGCTCCTCAGCGGAATGAATCTCGCGCTTCTGCAGGGGTGAACAGCGGTAACGCCGCTGTGGATTTGGAAAGAAAGTCTGTGATGCTCGACCGGCGAGCGAGTTCCTGTGCGCGGCCTCTTCAAGTTAAAATAACAAAAGTCCTTTTGAAAATAAAAACGTCGACTGAATAAAGAAATAAAAGAAATGAAATAAAATAACTCTGGTTATCCCCTTTAGCCACTAAATCAGCTGGGAGGCCCCGAAGGGGGCCTGGTGTTGTCTTCAGAGCAGGGTAAAAATGGCAGCGATGTTTGGGGTCTCAGTGGTTTTGTTCTACCTGAGAGGTCCTCCTCCTTGAGGAGTTGGTCATAGGATGATGCTGGCTTTAAGCCAATTGAGTGTCAGAAATGGATCTGAGTGGGCGGGGCTTGGAACTGAGCAGGGGCTTCTGGGAAAACCCCAGGACATTTTTCCACCACCAGGGGGAGATTCTTGAGCCTGCAGGAGGATGTTTTCCCGCCCAAAGTTTAACAACCCTTTGTTCCTCTCGGCTCCAGTGTCTGGCGGCCCCCCGCTGGGCTCTGGCCCAACACATGATTTAATTTTAATTTTTTTGTAAATAACTGTTTTATTTATGTGCAACGCAGGGTTCGCAACGCAGGATGTGCGCCGCAAGAGATATGCACCGCAGGAGATGTGCGCAACAGGAGATGTGCACCACAGGAGATGTGCGCAGCAGGAGATGTGCACCGCAGGAGATGTGCTCCGCAGGAGATGTGCACCGCAGGAGAAGTGCACGCAGGAGATTAGCACGCAGGAGATGTGCGCCGCAGGATGTGTGCGCACAGTTTTTTTATTAATTTGAGTTAATTATTATAATTTATTTGTAAATAAATGTTTCATTTATGTGCAACGAAGGGTGTGCGCCGCAGGATGTGCACCGCCGCCGGAGATGTGCGCGGCAGGAGATGTGCACCGCAGGAGATGTACACCGCAGGAGATGTGCGCAGCAGGAGATGTGCGCCGCAGGATGTGTGCGCACAGTTTTTTTAGGAATTTGAGTTAATTATTATTATTTTTTATAAATAAATGTTTCATTTATGTGCACCGCAGGGTGTGCGACGAGGGAGGGTCACTGCAGGAGATTTGCGCAGCAGGAGATGTGCGCCACTGGAGATGTGCACCGCAGGAGATTTGCACGCAGGAGATGTGCACGCAGGAGATGTGCGCCGCAAGAGATGTGCGCCGCAGGAGATGTACATAGCAGGAGATGTGCACGCAGGAGATGTGCGCCGCAGGAGATGTGCGCCGCAGGAGATGTACATAGCAGGAGATGTGCACCGCAGGAGATGTGCACGCAGGAGATGTGCACGCAGGAGATGTGCGCCGCAGGAGATGTGCGCCGCAGGAGATGTACATAGCAGGAGATGTGCACGCAGGAGATGTGCGCCGCAGAAGATGTGCGCCGCAGGAGATGTACATAGCAGGAGATGTGCACCGCAGGAGATGTGCGCCGCAGGAGATGTGCGCCGCAGGATGTGTGCGCACAGTTTTTTTATTAATTTTATTTATGTGCATCTTATGTTCTGCAATGAAGGAGATGTGCGCAGCAGGAGATTTGCGCCGCAGGATGTGTGCGCACAGTTTTTTTATTAATTTGAGTTAATTATTATAATTTTCTTTTTAAATAAATGTTTCATTTATGTGCAACGCAAGGTGTGCGCCGCAGGATGTGCGCCGCAAGAGATGTGCACCGCAGGAGATGTGCGCAGCAGGAGATGTGCACTGCAGGAGATGTGCGCCGCAGGAGATGTGAGTCGCAGGAGATGTACATAGCAGGAGATGTGCGCCGCAGGCGATATGCGCAGCAGGAGATGTGTGCCGCAGTTTTTTTATTAATTTGATTTTATTTTTTTATTTTTTGTAAATAAATGTTTCATTTATGTGCAACGCAGGGTGTGCGCCGCAGGAGGTGCGCCGCAAGAGATATGCACCGGCGGAGATGTGCGCAGCAGGAGATGTGCACCGCAGGAGATGTGTACGCAGGAGATATGCGCCGCAGGAGATGAGTGCCGCAAGAGATGTGCGCCGCAGGATGTGTGCGCACAGTTTTTTTAGGAATTTGAGTTAATTATTATTATTTTTTGTAAATAAATGTTTCATTTATGTGCACCGCAGGGTGTGCGACAAGGGAGGGTCACTGCAGGAGATTTGCGCAGCAGGAGATGTGCGCCACTGGAGATGTGCGCCGCAGAAGATGTGCGCAGCAGGAGATGTGCCTCACAGGAGATGTGCAGAGCAGGAGATGTGCGCAGCAGGAGATGTGCAGAGCAGGAGATGTGCGTTGCAGGATTAGTGCGCACAGTTTTTTTATTAATTTGAGTTAATTTTTATTTTTTTTTTGTAAGTAAATGTTTCATTTATGTGCACCGCAGGGTGTGCGCCGCAAGAGATGTGCACCGCCGGAAATGTGTGCAGCAGGAGATGTGCACCGCAGGAGATGTGCGCCGCAGGAGATGTACATAGCAGGAGATGTGCACGCAGGACATGTGCGCCGCAGGAGATGTACAAAGCAGGAGATGTGCGCCGCAGGCGATATGCGCCACCGGAGATGTGCACCGCAGGAGATGTGCGCCGCAGGAGATCTGCACGCAGGAGATGTGCAACGCAGGAGATGTGCACAGCAGGAGATGTGCGCAGCAGGATGTGTGCACACAGTTTTTTTATTAATTTGAGTTAATTATTATAATTTATTTGTAAATAAATGTTTCATTTATGTGCAACGAAGGGTGTGCGCCGCAGGATGTGCACTGCCGCCGGAGATGTGCGCGGCAGGAGATGTGCACCGCAGGAGAAGTACACCGCAGGAGATGTGCGCAGCAGGAGATGTGCACCGCAGGAGATGTGTCCGCAGGAGATTTGCGCCGCAGGAGATGAGTGCCGCAGGAGATGTGCGCCGCAGGATGTGTGCGCACAGTTTTTTTAGGAATTTGAGTTAATTATTATTATTTTTTGTAAATAAATGTTTCATTTATGTGCACCGCAGGGTGTGCGACGAGGGAGGGTCACTGCAGGAGATTTGCGCAGCAGGAGATGTGCGCCACTGGAGATGTGCACCGCAGGAGATGTGCACAGCAGGAGATGTGCGCTGCAGGAAATGTGCGCCGCAGGCGATATGCGCAGCAGGAGATGTGTGCCGCAGTTTTTTTATTAATATGATTTAATTTTAATTTTTTTGTAAATAACTGTTTTATTTATGTGCAACGCAGGGTTCGCAACGCAGGATGTGCGCCGCAAGAGATATGCACCGCAGGAGATGTGCGCAACAGGATATGTGCACCACAGGAGATGTGCGCAGCAGGAGATGTGCACCGCAGGAGAAGTGCACGCAGGAGAATAGCACGCAGGAGATGTGCACCGCAGGAGATGTACACCGCAGGAGATGTGCGCAGCAGGAGATGTGCGCCGCAGGAGATGTGCACCGCAGGAGAAGTGCACGCAGGAGATGTGCGCCGCAGGATGTGTGCGCACAGTTTTTTTATTAATTTGAGTTAATTATTATAATTTATCTGTAAATAAATGTTTCATTTATGTTCAACGAAGGGTGTGCGCTGCAGGATGTGCACTGCCGCCGGAGATGTGCGCGGCAGGAGATGTGCACCGCAGGAGATGTACACCGCAGGAGATGTGCGCAGCAGGAGATGTGCACCGCAGGAGATGTGTACGCAGGAGATTTGCGCCGCAGGAGATGAGTGCCGCAGGAGATGTGCGCCGCAGGATGTGTGCGCACAGTTTTTTTAGGAATTTGAGTTAATTATTATTATTTTTTGTAAATAAATGTTTCATTTATGTGCACCGCAGGGTGTGCGACGAGGGAGGGTCACTGCAGGAGATTTGCGCAGCAGGAGATGTGCGCCACTGGAGATGTGCGCCGCAGGAGATGTGCACGCAGGAGATGTGCATAAAGGAGATGTGCGCCGCAGGAGATGTGCGCCGCAGGAGATGTACATAGCAGGAGATGTGCACGCAGGAGATGTGCGCCGCAGGAGATGTACAAAGCAGGAGATGTGCGCCGCAGGCGATATGCGCCACCGGAGATGTGCACCGCAGGAGATGTGCGCCGCAGGAGATCTGCACGCAGGAGATGTGCAACGCAGGAGATGTGCACAGCAGGAGATGTGCGCAGCAGGATGTGTGCACACAGTTTTTTTATTAATTTGATGTAATAATATTTTTTTGTAAATAAATGTTTTATTTATGTTCACCGCAGGGTGTGCGCCGCAGGATGTGCGCCGCAAGAGATGTGCACCGCAGGAGATGTGCGCAGCAGGAGATGTGCACCGCAGGAGATGTGTGCCGCAGAAGATGTGCGCAGCAGGAGATGTGCGTCACAGGAGATGTGCGGAGCAGGAGATGTGCGCAGCAGGAGATGTGCAGAGCAGGAGATGTGCGTTGCAGGATTAGTGCGCACAGTTTTTTTATTAATTTGAGTTAATTATTATTTTTTTTTTGTAAGTAAATGTTTCATTTATGTGCACCGCAGGGTGTGCGCCGCAAGAGATGTGCACCGCCGGAAATGTGCGCAGCAGGAGATGTGCACCGCAGGAGATGTGTACGCAGGAGATATGCGCCGCAGGAGATGAGTGCCGCAGGAGATGTGCGCCGCAGGATGTGTGCGCACAGTTTTTTTAGGAATTTGAGTTAACTATTATTATTTTTTGTAAATAAATGTTTCATTTATGTGCACCGCAGGGTGTGCGACGAGGGAGGGTCACTGCAGGAGATTTGCGCAGCAGGAGATGTGCGCCACTGGAGATGTGCACCGCAGGAGATGTGCACGCAGGAGATGTTCACGCAGGAGATGTGCGCCGCAAAAGATGTGCACTGCAGGAGATGTACATAGCAGGAGATGTGCACGCAGGAGATGTGCGCCGCAGGAGATGTACAAAGCAGGAGATGTGCGCCGCAGGCGATATGCGCCACCGGAGATGTGCACCGCAGGAGATGTGCGCCGCAGGAGATCTGCACGCAGGAGATGTGCAACGCAGGAGATGTGCACAGCAGGAGATGTGCGCAGCAGGATGTGTGCACACAGTTTTTTTATTAATTTGATGTAATAATATTTTTTTGTAAATAAATGTTTCATTTATGTGCACCGCAGGGTGTGCGCCGCAGGATGTGCGCCGCAAGAGATGTGCACTGCAGGAGATGTGCGGAGCAGGAGATGTGCACCGCAGGAGATGTGTGCCGCAGAAGATGTGCGCAGCAGGAGATGTACAAAGCAGGAGATGTGCGCTGCAGGCGATATGCGCCACCGGAGATGTGCACCGCAGGAGGTGTGCGTTGCAGGATTAGTGCGCACAGTTTTTTTATTAATTTGAGTTAATTATTATTTTTTTTTGTAAGTAAATGTTTCATTTATGTGCACCGCAGGGTGTGCGCCGCAAGAGATGTGCACCGCCGGAAATGTGCGCAGCAGGAGATGTGCACCGCAGGAGATGTGTAGGCAGGAGATATGCGCCGCAGGAGATGAGTGCCGCAGGAGATGTGCGCTGCAGGATGTGTGCGCACAGTTTTTTTAGGAATTTGAGTTAATTATTATTATTTTTTGTAAATAAATGTTTCATTTATGTGCACCGCAGGGTGTGCGACGAGGGAGGGTCACTGCAGGAGATTTGCGCAGCAGGAGATGTGCGCCACTGGAGATGTGCACCGCAGGAGATGTGCACGCAGGAGATGTGCACGCAGGAGATTTGCGCCGCAGGAGATCTGCGCCGCAGGAGATGTACATAGCAGGAGATGTGCACGCAGGAGATGTGCGCCGCAGGAGATGTGCGCCGCAGGAGATGTACATAGCAGGAGATGTGCACCGCAGGAGATGTGCACGCAGGAGATGTGCACGCAGGAGATGTGCGGCGCAGGAGATGTGCGCCGCAGGAGATGTACATAGCAGGAGATGTGCACGCAGGAGATGTGCGCCGCAGGAGATGTGCGCCGCAGGAGATGTACATAGCAGGAGATGTGCACCGCAGGAGATGTGCGCCGCAGGAGATGTGCGCCGCAGGATGTGTTCGCACAGTTTTTTTATTAATTTGAGTTAATTATTATTTTTTTTGTAAGTAAATGTTTCATTTATGTGCACCGTAGGGTGTGCGCCGCAAGAGATGTGCACCGCCGGAAATGTGCGCAGCAGGAGATGTGCACCGCAGGAGATGTGCGCAGCAGGAGATGTGTGCCGCAGGAGATGTGCTCAGCAGGAGATGTGCACCACTTGAGATGTGCGCTGCAGGAGATGTGCGCCGCAGGCGATATGCGCAGCAGGAGATGTCTGCCGCAGTTTTTTTATTAATGTGATTTAATTTTATTTTTTTTTGTAAATAACTGTTTTATTTATGTGCAACGCAGGGTTCGCAACGCAGGATGTGCGCCGCAGGAGATGTGCACCGCAGGAGAAGTGCACGCAGGAGATTAGCACGCAGGAGATGTGCGCCGCAGGATGTGTGCGTACAGTTTTTTTATTAAATTGAGTTAATTATTATAATTTATTTGTAAATAAATGTTTCATTTATGTGCAACGAAGGGTGTGCGCCGCAGGATGTGCGCCGCCGCCGGAGATGTGCGCGGCAGGAGATTTGCACTGCAGGAGATGTACACCGCAGGAGATGTGCGCAGCAGGAGATGTGCACCGCAGGAGATGTGTACGCAGGAGATATGCGCCGCAGGAGATGAGTGCCGCAGGAGATGTGCGCCGCAGGATGTGTGCGCACAGTTTTTTTAGGAATTTGAGTTAATTATTATTATTTTTTGTAAATAAATGTTTCATTTATGTGCACCGCAGGGTGTGCGACAAGGGAGGGTCACTGCAGGAGATTTGCGCAGCAGGAGATGTGCGCCACTGGAGATGTGCACCGCAGGAGATGTGCACGCAGGAGATGTGCACGCAGGAGAAGTGCGCCGCAGGAGATGTGCGCCGCAGGAGATGTGCACCGCAGGAGATGAGTGCCGCAGGAGATGTGCGCCGCAGGAGATGTGCACCACAGGAGATGTGCGCAGCAGGAGATGTGCACTGCAGGAGATGTGCGCCGCAGGATATGTGCGCCGCAGGAGATGTGCATGCAGGAGATGTGAGCCGCAGGAGATGTGCACCGCAGGAGATGTGCGCAGCAGGAGATGTGCACCGCAGGAGATGTGCACCGCAAGAGATGTGCGCCGCAAGAGATGTGCGCCACAGGAGATTTGCGCCGCAGGAGATGTGCGCCGCAGGACGTGTGGGCACATTTATTTTATTAATTTGAGTAATTATTATAATTTTTTTGTAAATAAATGTTTCATTTATGTGCAACGAAGGGTGTGCGCCGCAGAATGTGCGCCGCAAGAGATATGCACCGCCGGAGATGTGCGCAGCAGGAGATGTGCACCGCAGGAGATTTGTACGCAGGAGATATGCGCCGCAGGAGATGAGTGCCGCAAGAGATGTGCACCGCAGGATGTGTGCGGAGATGTGCACCGCAGGAGATGTGCGCAGCAGGAGATGTGCCCCGCAGGAGATGTGCGCCGCAGGAGATGTGCACCGTAGGAGATGTGCGCAGCAGGAGATTGGCACGCAGGAGATGTGCGCCGCAGGATGTGTGCGGACAGTTTTTTTATTAATTTTATTTATGAGCATCGCATGTTCTGCAATGCAGGAGATGTGCGCAGCAGGAGATTTGCGCCGCAGGATGTGTGCGCACAGTTTTTTTATTAATTTGACTTAATTATTATAATTTTTTTGTAAATAAATGTTTCATTTATGTGCAACGAAGGGTATGCGCCGCAGGATGTGTGCCGCAAGAGATGTGCACCGCCGGAGATATGCGCAGCAGGAGATGTGCACCGCAGGAGATGTGCGCCTCAGGAGATGTGCACCGCAGGAGATGTGCGCCGCAGGATGTGCGCCGCTAGAGATATGCACCGCCGCAGATGTGCGCAGCAGGAGATGTGCACCGCTGGAGATGTACACCGCAGGAGATGTGCGCAGCAGGAGATGTGCGCCACTGGAGATGTGCGCCGCAGAAGATGTGCGCAGCAGGAGATGTGCCTCACAGGAGATGTGCAGAGCAGGAGATGTGCGCAGCAGGAGATGTGCAGAGCAGGAGATGTGCGTTGCAGGATTAGTGCGCACAGTTTTTTTATTAATTTGAGTTAATTTTTATTTTTTTTTTGTAAGTAAATGTTTCATTTATGTGCACCGCAGGGTGTGCGCCGCAAGAGATGTGCACCGCCGGAAATGTGTGCAGCAGGAGATGTGCACCGCAGGAGATGTGCGCCGCAGGAGATGTACATAGCAGGAGATGTGCACGCAGGACATGTGCGCCGCAGGAGATGTACAAAGCAGGAGATGTGCGCCGCAGGCGATATGCGCCACCGGAGATGTGCACCGCAGGAGATGTGCACCGCAGGAGATCTGCACGCAGGAGATGTGCAACGCAGGAGATGTGCACAGCAGGAGATGTGCGCAGCAGGATGTGTGCACACAGTTTTTTTATTAATTTGAGTTAATTATTATAATTTATTTGTAAATAAATGTTTCATTTATGTGCAACGAAGGGTGTGCGCCGCAGGATGTGCACTGCCGCCGGAGATGTGCGCGGCAGGAGATGTGCACCGCAGGAGAAGTACACCGCAGGAGATGTGCGCAGCAGGAGATGTGCACCGCAGGAGATGTGTCCGCAGGAGATTTGCGCCGCAGGAGATGAGTGCCGCAGGAGATGTGCGCCGCAGGATGTGTGCGCACAGTTTTTTTAGGAATTTGAGTTAATTATTATTATTTTTTGTAAATAAATGTTTCATTTATGTGCACCGCAGGGTGTGCGACGAGGGAGGGTCACTGCAGGAGATTTGCGCAGCAGGAGATGTGCGCCACTGGAGATGTGCACCGCAGGAGATGTGCACAGCAGGAGATGTGCGCTGCAGGAAATGTGCGCCGCAGGCGATATGCGCAGCAGGAGATGTGTGCCGCAGTTTTTTTATTAATATGATTTAATTTTAATTTTTTTGTAAATAACTGTTTTATTTATGTGCAACGCAGGGTTCGCAACGCAGGATGTGCGCCGCAAGAGATATGCACCGCAGGAGATGTGCGCAACAGGATATGTGCACCACAGGAGATGTGCGCAGCAGGAGATGTGCACCGCAGGAGAAGTGCACGCAGGAGAATAGCACGCAGGAGATGTGCACCGCAGGAGATGTACACCGCAGGAGATGTGCGCAGCAGGAGATGTGCGCCGCAGGAGATGTGCACCGCAGGAGAAGTGCACGCAGGAGATGTGCGCCGCAGGATGTGTGCGCACAGTTTTTTTATTAATTTGAGTTAATTATTATAATTTATCTGTAAATAAATGTTTCATTTATGTTCAACGAAGGGTGTGCGCCGCAGGATGTGCACTGCCGCCGGAGATGTGCGCGGCAGGAGATGTGCACCGCAGGAGATGTACACCGCAGGAGATGTGCGCAGCAGGAGATGTGCACCGCAGGAGATGTGTACGCAGGAGATTTGCGCCGCAGGAGATGAGTGCCGCAGGAGATGTGCGCCGCAGGATGTGTGCGCACAGTTTTTTTAGGAATTTGAGTTAATTATTATTATTTTTTGTAAATAAATGTTTCATTTATGTGCACCGCAGGGTGTGCGACGAGGGAGGGTCACTGCAGGAGATTTGCGCAGCAGGAGATGTGCGCCACTGGAGATGTGCGCCGCAGGAGATGTGCACGCAGGAGATGTGCATAAAGGAGATGTGCGCCGCAGGAGATGTGCGCCGCAGGAGATGTACATAGCAGGAGATGTGCACGCAGGAGATGTGCGCCGCAGGAGATGTACAAAGCAGGAGATGTGCGCCGCAGGCGATATGCGCCACCGGAGATGTGCACCGCAGGAGATGTGCGCCGCAGGAGATCTGCACGCAGGAGATGTGCAACGCAGGAGATGTGCACAGCAGGAGATGTGCGCAGCAGGATGTGTGCACACAGTTTTTTTATTAATTTGATGTAATAATATTTTTTTGTAAATAAATGTTTTATTTATGTTCACCGCAGGGTGTGCGCCGCAGGATGTGCGCCGCAAGAGATGTGCACCGCAGGAGATGTGCGCAGCAGGAGATGTGCACCGCAGGAGATGTGTGCCGCAGAAGATGTGCGCAGCAGGAGATGTGCGTCACAGGAGATGTGCGGAGCAGGAGATGTGCGCAGCAGGAGATGTGCAGAGCAGGAGATGTGCGTTGCAGGATTAGTGCGCACAGTTTTTTTATTAATTTGAGTTAATTATTATTTTTTTTTTGTAAGTAAATGTTTCATTTATGTGCACCGCAGGGTGTGCGCCGCAAGAGATGTGCACCGCCGGAAATGTGCGCAGCAGGAGATGTGCACCGCAGGAGATGTGTAGGCAGGAGATATGCGCCGCAGGAGATGAGTGCCGCAGGAGATGTGCGCTGCAGGATGTGTGCGCACAGTTTTTTTAGGAATTTGAGTTAATTATTATTATTTTTTGTAAATAAATGTTTCATTTATGTGCACCGCAGGGTGTGCGACGAGGGAGGGTCACTGCAGGAGATTTGCGCAGCAGGAGATGTGCGCCACTGGAGATGTGCACCGCAGGAGATGTGCACGCAGGAGATGTGCACGCAGGAGATTTGCGCCGCAGGAGATCTGCGCCGCAGGAGATGTACATAGCAGGAGATGTGCACGCAGGAGATGTGCGCCGCAGGAGATGTGCGCCGCAGGAGATGTACATAGCAGGAGATGTGCACCGCAGGAGATGTGCACGCAGGAGATGTGCACGCAGGAGATGTGCGGCGCAGGAGATGTGCGCCGCAGGAGATGTACATAGCAGGAGATGTGCACGCAGGAGATGTGCGCCGCAGGAGATGTGCGCCGCAGGAGATGTACATAGCAGGAGATGTGCACCGCAGGAGATGTGCGCCGCAGGAGATGTGCGCCGCAGGATGTGTGCGCACAGTTTTTTTATTAATTTGAGTTAATTATTATTTTTTTTGTAAGTAAATGTTTCATTTATGTGCACCGTAGGGTGTGCGCCGCAAGAGATGTGCACCGCCGGAAATGTGCGCAGCAGGAGATGTGCACCGCAGGAGATGTGCGCAGCAGGAGATGTGTGCCGCAGGAGATGTGCTCAGCAGGAGATGTGCACCACTTGAGATGTGCGCTGCAGGAGATGTGCGCCGCAGGCGATATGCGCAGCAGGAGATGTCTGCCGCAGTTTTTTTATTAATGTGATTTAATTTTATTTTTTTTTGTAAATAACTGTTTTATTTATGTGCAACGCAGGGTTCGCAACGCAGGATGTGCGCCGCAGGAGATGTGCACCGCAGGAGAAGTGCACGCAGGAGATTAGCACGCAGGAGATGTGCGCCGCAGGATGTGTGCGTACAGTTTTTTTATTAAATTGAGTTAATTATTATAATTTATTTGTAAATAAATGTTTCATTTATGTGCAACGAAGGGTGTGCGCCGCAGGATGTGCGCCGCCGCCGGAGATGTGCGCGGCAGGAGATTTGCACTGCAGGAGATGTACACCGCAGGAGATGTGCGCAGCAGGAGATGTGCACCGCAGGAGATGTGTACGCAGGAGATATGCGCCGCAGGAGATGAGTGCCGCAGGAGATGTGCGCCGCAGGATGTGTGCGCACAGTTTTTTTAGGAATTTGAGTTAATTATTATTATTTTTTGTAAATAAATGTTTCATTTATGTGCACCGCAGGGTGTGCGACAAGGGAGGGTCACTGCAGGAGATTTGCGCAGCAGGAGATGTGCGCCACTGGAGATGTGCACCGCAGGAGATGTGCACGCAGGAGATGTGCACGCAGGAGAAGTGCGCCGCAGGAGATGTGCGCCGCAGGAGATGTGCACCGCAGGAGATGAGTGCCGCAGGAGATGTGCGCCGCAGGAGATGTGCACCACAGGAGATGTGCGCAGCAGGAGATGTGCACTGCAGGAGATGTGCGCCGCAGGATATGTGCGCCGCAGGAGATGTGCATGCAGGAGATGTGAGCCGCAGGAGATGTGCACCGCAGGAGATGTGCGCAGCAGGAGATGTGCACCGCAGGAGATGTGCACCGCAAGAGATGTGCGCCGCAAGAGATGTGCGCCACAGGAGATTTGCGCCGCAGGAGATGTGCGCCGCAGGACGTTTGGGCACATTTATTTTATTAATTTGAGTAATTATTATAATTTTTTTGTAAATAAATGTTTCATTTATGTGCAACGAAGGGTGTGCGCCGCAGAATGTGCGCCGCAAGAGATATGCACCGCCGGAGATGTGCGCAGCAGGAGATGTGCACCGCAGGAGATTTGTACGCAGGAGATATGCGCCGCAGGAGATGAGTGCCGCAAGAGATGTGCACCGCAGGATGTGTGCGGAGATGTGCACCGCAGGAGATGTGCGCAGCAGGAGATGTGCCCCGCAGGAGATGTGCGCCGCAGGAGATGTGCACCGTAGGAGATGTGCGCAGCAGGAGATTGGCACGCAGGAGATGTGCGCCGCAGGATGTGTGCGGACAGTTTTTTTATTAATTTTATTTATGAGCATCGCATGTTCTGCAATGCAGGAGATGTGCGCAGCAGGAGATTTGCGCCGCAGGATGTGTGCGCACAGTTTTTTTATTAATTTGACTTAATTATTATAATTTTTTTGTAAATAAATGTTTCATTTATGTGCAACGAAGGGTATGCGCCGCAGGATGTGTGCCGCAAGAGATGTGCACCGCCGGAGATATGCGCAGCAGGAGATGTGCACCGCAGGAGATGTGCGCCTCAGGAGATGTGCACCGCAGGAGATGTGCGCCGCAGGATGTGCGCCGCTAGAGATATGCACCGCCGCAGATGTGCGCAGCAGGAGATGTGCACCGCTGGAGATGTACACCGCAGGAGATGTGCGCAGCAGGAGATGTGCACCGCAGGAGATGTGTACGCAGGAGATATGCGCCGCAGGAGATGAGTGCCGCAGGCGATGTGTGCCGCAGGATGTGTGCGCACATTTTTTTTAGGAATTTGAGTTAATTATTATTATTTTTTGTAAATAAATGTTTCATTTATGTGCACCGCAGGGTGTGCGATGCAGGATTTTCACCGCAGGAGATTTGTGTAGCTGGAGATGTGCGCCACTGGAGATGTGCACCGCAGGAGATATGCACGTAGAAGATGTGCGCCGCAGGATGTGTGTGCAAAGTTTTTTTATTATTTTATTTATGTGCATCGCATGTTTTGCAGCACAGGAGATGTGCGCAGCAGGAGATTTGCGCCGCAGGATGTGTGCGCACAGTTTTGTTATTAATTTGAGTTAATTATTATAATTTTTTTGTAAATAAATGTTTCATTTATGTGCAACGCAGGGTGTGCGCCGCAGGATGTGCGCCGCAAGAGATGTGCACCACAGGAGATGTGCGCAGCAGGAGATGTGCACTGCAGGAGATGTGCGCAGCAGGAGATGTGCACCGCAAGAGATGTGCGCCGCAGGAGATGTGCGGCGCAAGAGATGTGCACGCAGGAGATGTGCGCAGCAGGAGATGTGCACCGCAGGAGATGTGCGCAGCAGGAGATGTGCACCGCAGGAGATGTGCGCAGCAGGAGATGTGCACCGCAAGAGATGTGCGCCGCAAGAGATGTGCGCCACAGGAGATGTGCGCCGCAGGAGATGTGCGCAGCAGGGTGTGTGCACACGTTTTTTTTATTAATTTGATTTAATAATATTTTTTTGTAAATAAATATTTCATTTATGTACACCGCAGGGTGTGCGCCGCAAGAGATGTGCACCGCCGGAGATGTGCGCATTAGGAGATGTGCACCGCAGGAGATGTGTGCAGCAGGAGATGTGTGCTGCAGGAGACGTGCGCAGCAGGAGATGTGCACCACTTGGGATATTCACTGCAGGAGATATGCGCTGCAGGAGATGTGCATGCAGGAGATGTGAGCCGCAGGAGACGTACATAGCAGGAGATGTGCGCCGCAGGCGATATGCGCAGCAGGAGATGTGTGCCGCAGTTTTTTTATTAATTTGATTTGATTTTTTTCTTTTTTTGTAAATAACTGTTTTATTTATGTGCAACGCATAGTTCGCAACGCAGGATGTGCGCCGCAAGAGATATGCACCGCAGGAGATGTGCGCAACAGGAGATGTGCACCACAGGAGATGTGCGCAGCAGGAGATGTGCACGCAGGAGATTAGCACGCAGGAGATGTGCGCTGCAGGATTTGTGCCCACAGTTTTTTTATTAATTTGAGTTAATTATTATTATTTTTTGTAAATAAATGTTTCATTTATGTGCACCGCAGGGTGCGCGCCGCAAGAGATGTGCACCGCCGGAGATGTGCGCCACTGGAGATGTGCATCGCAGGATATGTGCGCCGCAGGAGATGTGCATGCAGGAGATGTGAGCCGCAGGAGATGTACATAGCAGGAGATGTGCGCCGCAGGCGATATGCGCAGCAGGAGATGTGTGCCGCAGTTTTTTTATTAATTTGATTTGATTTTTTGATTTTTTTGTAAATAAATGTTTCATTTATGTGCAACGCAGGGTGTGCGCCGCAGGATGTGCGCCGCAAGAGATGTGCACCGCAGGAGATGTGTGCAGCAGGAGATGTGCACCGCAGGAGAAGTGCACCGCAGGAGATGTGCGCCGCAGGAGATGTGCACCGCAGGAGATGTGCGCAGCAGGAGATTGGCACGCAGGAGATGTGCGCCGCAGGATGTGTGCGCACAGTTTTTTTATAAATTTGAGTTCATTATTATAATTTTTTTGTAAATAAATGTTTCATTTATGTGCAACGAAGGGTGTGCGCCGCAGGATGTGCGCCGCAAGAGATTTGCACCGCCGGAGATGTGGGCAGCAGGAGATGTGCACCGCAGGAGATGTACAACGCAGGAGATGTGCGCAGCAGGAGATGTGCACCGCAGGAGATGTGTACGCAGGAGATATGCGCCGCAGGAGATGTGCGCAGCAGGAGATGTGCACCACTTGAGATATGCACTGCAGGAGATGTGCGCCGCAGGCAATATGCGCATCAGGAGATGTGTGCCGCAGTTTTTTTATTAATTTGATTTGATTTTTTAATTTTTTTGTAAATAACTGTTTCATTTATGTGCAACGCAGGGTTCGCAACGCAGGATGTGCGCCACAAGAGATATGCACCGCAGGAGATGTGCGCAACAGGAAATGTGCACCACAGGAGATGTGCGCAGCAGGAGATGTGCACCGCAGGAGATGTGCGCCGCAGGAGATGTGCACCGCAGGAGATGTGCACGCAGGAGATGTGCGCCGCAGGATGTGTGCAGTGCAGGAGATGTGCGCAGCAGGAGATGTGCACCGCAGGAGATGTACACCGCAGGAGATGTGCGCAGCAGGAGATGTGCACCGCAGGAGATTTGTACGCAGGAGATGTGCGCAGCAGGAGATGTGCACCGCAGGAGATGTGCGCAGCAGGAGATGTGCACCGCAGGAGATGTGCGCAGCAGGAGATGTGCACCGCAAGAGATGTGCGCCGCAAGAAATGTGCACCACAGGAGATGTGCATGCAGGAGATGTGAGCCGCAGGAGATGTACATAGCAGGAGATGTGCGCCGCAGGCGATATGCGCAGCAGGAGATGTGTGCCGCAGTTTTTTTATTAATTTGATTTGATTTTTTGATTTTTTTGTAAATAAATGTTTCATTTATGTGCAACACAGGGTGTGCGCCACAGGATGTGCGCCGCAAGAGATGTGCACCGCAGGAGATGTGCGCAGCAGGAGATGTGCGCCGCAGGAGAAGTGCACCGCAGGAGATGTGCGCCGCAGGAGATGTGCACCGCAGGAGATGAGTGCCAAAGGAGATGTGCGCTGCAGGACATGTACATAGCAGGAGATATGCGCCGCAGGCGATATGCGCAGCAGGAGATGTGCGCCACTGGAGATGTGCATCGCAGGAGATGTGCGCCGCAGGAGATGTGCATGCAGGAGATGTGAGCCGCAGGAGATGTACATAGCAGGAGATGTGAGCCGCAGGCGATATGCGCAGCAGGAGATGTGTGCCGCAGTTTTTTTATAAATTTGATTTGATTTTTTAATTTTTTTGTAAATAACTGTTTTATTTATGTGCAACGCAGGGTTCGCAACGCAGGATGTGCGCTGCAAGAGATATGCACCGCAGGAGATGTGCGCAACAGGAAATGTGCACCACAGGAGATGTGCGCAGCAGGAGATGTGCACCGCAGGAGATGTGCGCCGCAGGAGATGTGCACCGCCGGAGATGTGCGCAGCAGGAGATGTGCACCGCAGGAGATGTAAACCGCAGGAGATGTGCGCAGCAGGAGATGTGCACCGCAGGAGATGTGTACGCAGGAGATATGCGCCGCAGGAGATGAGTGCCGCAGGAGATGTGCGCAGCAGGAGATGTGCCCCGCAGGAGATGTGCGCCGCAGGAGATGGGCACCGTAGGAGATGTGCGCAGCAGGAGATTGGCACGCAGGAGATGTGCGCCGCAGGATGTGTGCGCACAGTTTTTTTATTAATTTTATTTATGTGCATCGCATGTTCTGCAATGCAGGAGATGTGCGCAGCAGGAGATTTGCGCCGCAGGATGTGTGCGCACAGTTTTTTTATTAATTTGACTTAATTATTATAATTTTTTTGTAAATAAATGTTTCATTTATGCGCAACGAAGGGTGTGCGCCGCAGGATGTGTGCCGCAAGAGATGTGCACCGCCGGAGATGTGCGCAGCAGGAGATGTGCACCACAGGAGATGTGCACCGCAGGAGATGTGCGCCTCAGGAGATGTGCACCGCAGGAGATGTGCGCCGCAGGATGTGCGCCGCTAGAGATATGCACCGCCGCAGATGTGCGCAGCAGGAGATGTGCACCGCTGGAGATGTACACCGCAGGAGATGTGCGCAGCAGGAGATGTGCACCGCAGGAGATGTGTACGCAGGAGATATGCGCCGCAGGAGATGAGTGCCGCAGGCGATGTGCGCCGCAGGATGTGTGCGCACATTTTATTTAGGAATTTTAGTTAATTATTATTATTTTTTGTAAATGAATGTTTCATTTATGTGCACCGCAGGGTGTGCGATGCACGATTTTCACCGCAGGAGATTTGTGTACCAGGAGATGTGCGCCACTGGAGATGTGCACCGCAGGAGATATGCACGCAGGAGATGTGCGCCGCAGGATGTGTGCGCAAAGTTTTTTTATTATTTTATTTATGTGCATCGCATGTTTAGCAACACAGGAGATGTGCGCAGCAGGAGATTTGCGCCGCAGGATGTGTGCGCACAGTTTTGTTATTAATTTGAGTTAATTATTATAATTTTTTTGTAAATAAATGTTTCATTTATGTGCAACGCAGGATGTGTGCCGCAGGATGTGCGCCGCAAGAGATTTGCACCACAGGAGATGTGCGCAGCAGGAGATGTGCACTGCAGGAGATGTGCGCAGCAGGAGATGTGCACCGCAAGAGATGTGCGCCGCAGGAGATGTGCGGCGCAAGAGATGTGCACGCAGGAGATGTGCGCAGCAGGAGATGTGCACCGCAGGAGATGTGCGCAGCAGGAGATGTGCACCGCAGGAGATGTGCACCGCAAGAGATGTGCGCCGCAAGAGATGTGCGCCACAGGAGATGTGCGCCGCAGGAGATGTGCGCAGCAGGGTGTGTGCACACGTTTTTTTTATTAATTTGATTTAATAATATTTTTTTGTAAATAAATGTTTCATTTATGTGCACCGCAGGGTGCGCGCCGCAAGAGATGTGCACCGCCGGAGATGTGCGCCACTGGAGATGTGCATCGCAGGAGATGTGCGCCGCAGGAGATGTGCATGCAGGAGATGTGAGCCGCAGGAGATGTACATAGCAGGAGATGTGCGCCACAGGCGATATGCGCAGCAGGAGATGTGCACCGCAGGAGATGTGCGCAGCAGGAGATGTGCACCGCAGGAGATGTGCGCAGCAGGAGATGTGCACCGCAAGAAATGTGCGCCACAGGAGATGTGCGCCGCAGGAGATGTGCGCAGCAGGGTGTGTGCACACGTTTTTTTTATTAATTTGATTTAATAATATTTTTTTGTAAATAAATGTTTCATTTATGTGCACCGCAGGGTGTGCGCCGCAAGAGATGTGCACCGCCGGAGATGTGCGCATTAGGAGATGTGCACCGCAGGAGATGTGCGCAGCAGGAGATGTGTGCCGCAGGAGACGTGCGCAGCAGGAGATGTGCACCACTTGGGATATTCACTGCAGGAGATGTGCGCTGCAGGAGATGTGCATGCAGGAGATGTGAGCCGCAGGAGACGTACATAGCAGGAGATGTGCGCCGCAGGCGATATGCGCAGCAGGAGATGTGTGCCGCAGTTTTTTTGTTAATTTGATTTGATTTTTTTCTTTTTTTGTAAATAACTGTTTTATTTATGTGCAACGCATAGTTCGCAACGCAGGATGTGCGCCGCAAGAGATATGCACCGCAGGAGATTTGCAAAACAGGAGATGTGCACCACAGGAGATGTGCGCAGCAGGAGATGTGCACCGCAGGAGATGTGCGCCGCAGGAGATGTGCACCGCAGGAGATTAGCACGCAGGAGATGTGCGCTGCAGGATTTGTGCGCACAGTTTTTTTATTAATTTGAGTTAATTATTATTATTTTTTTGTAAATAAATGTTTCATTTATGTGCACCGCAGGGTGCGCGCCGCAAGAGATGTGCACCGCCGGAGATGTGCGCCACTGGAGATGTGCATCGCAGGAGATGTGCGCAGCAGGAGATTGGCATGCAGGAGGTTTGCGCCGCAGGATGTGTGCGCACAGTTTTTTTATTAATTTTATTTATGTGCATCGCATGTTCTGCAATGCAGGAGATGTGCGCAGCAGGAGATTTGAGCCGCAGGATGTGTGCGCACAGTTTTTTATTAATTTGAGTTAATTATTATAATTTTTTTGTAAATAAATGTTTCATTTATGTGCAACGAAGGGTGTGCGCCACAGGATGTGTGCCGCAAGAGATGTGCACCGCAGGAGATGTGCACCGCAGGAGATGTGCGCCTCAGGAGATGTGCACCGCAGGAGATGTGCGCCGCAAGAGATATGCACTGCCGGAGATGTGCGCAGCAGGAGATGTGCACCGCAAGAGATGTGCGCCGCAAGAGATGTGCGCCACAGGAGATGTGCGCAGCAGGAGATGTGCACCGCAGGAGATGTAAACCGCAGGAGATATGCGCCGCAGGAGATGAGTGCCACAGGAGATGTGCGCCGCAGGATGTGTGGGCACATTTATTTTATTAATTTGAGTTAATTATTATAATTTTTTTGTAAATAAATGTTTCATTTATGTGCAACGAAGGGTGTGCGCCGCAGAATGTGCGCCGAAAGAGATATGCACCGCCGGAGATGTTCGCAGCAGGAGATGTGCACCGCAGGAGATGTACACCGCAGGAGATGTGCGCAGCAGGAGATGTGCACCGCAGGAGATTTGTACGCAGGAGATATGCGCCGCAGGAGATGAGTGCCGCAAGAGATGTGCGCCGCAGGATGTGTGCGGAGATGTGCACCGCAGGAGATGTGCGCCGCAGGATGTGCGCCGCTAGAGATATGCACCGCAGGAGATGTGCGCAACAGGAGATGTGCACCACAGGAGATGTGCGTAGCAGGAGATTTGCACCGCAGGAGATGTGCGCCGCAGGAAATGTGCACCGCAGGAGATGTGCACGCAGGAGATTAGCACGCAGGAGATGTGCGCTGCAGGATTTGTGCGCACAGTTTTTTTATTAATTTGAGTTAATTATTATTATTTTTTTGTAAATAAATGTTTCATTTATGTGCACCGCAGGGTGCGCGCCGCAAGAGATGTGCACCGCCGGAGATGTGCGCCACTGGAGATGTGCATCGCAGGAGATGTGCGCCGCAGGAGATGTGCATGCAGGAGATGTGAGCCGCAGGAGATGTACATAGCAGGAGATGTGCGCCACAGGCGATATGCGCAGCAGGAGATGTGCACCGCAGGAGATGTGCGCAGCAGGAGATGTGCACCGCAGGAGATGTGCGCAGCAGGAGATGTGCACCGCAAGAAATGTGCGCCACAGGAGATGTGCGCCGCAGGAGATGTGCGCAGCAGGGTGTGTGCACACGTTTTTTTTATTAATTTGATTTAATAATATTTTTTTGTAAATAAATGTTTCATTTATGTGCACCGCAGGGTGTGCGCCGCAAGAGATGTGCACCGCCGGAGATGTGCGCATTAGGAGATGTGCACCGCAGGAGATGTGCGCAGCAGGAGATGTGTGCCGCAGGAGACGTGCGCAGCAGGAGATGTGCACCACTTGGGATATTCACTGCAGGAGATGTGCGCTGCAGGAGATGTGCATGCAGGAGATGTGAGCCGCAGGAGACGTACATAGCAGGAGATGTGCGCCGCAGGCGATATGCGCAGCAGGAGATGTGTGCCGCAGTTTTTTTGTTAATTTGATTTGATTTTTTTCTTTTTTTGTAAATAACTGTTTTATTTATGTGCAACGCATAGTTCGCAACGGAGGATGTGCGCCGCAAGAGATATGCACCGCAGGAGATGTGCACAACAGGAGATGTGCACCACAGGAGATGTGCGCAGCAGGAGATGTGCACCGCAGGAGATGTGCGCCGCAGGAGATGTGCACCGCAGGAGATGTGCACGCAGGAGATTAGCACGCAGGAGATGTGCGCTGCAGGATTTGTGCGCATAGTTTTTTTATTAATTTGAGTTAATTATTATTATTTTTTTGTAAATAAATGTTTCATTTATGTGCACCGCAGGGTGCGCGCCGCAAGAGATGTGCACCGCCGGAGATGTGCGCCACTGGAGATGTGCATCACAGGAGATGTGCGCAGCAGGAGATTGGCATGCAGGAGGTTTGCGCCGCAGGATGTGTGCGCACAGTTTTTTTATTAATTTTATTTATGTGCATCGCATGTTCTGCAATGCAGGAGATGTGCGCAGCAGGAGATTTGAGCCGCAGGATGTGTGCGCACAGTTTTTTATTAATTTGAGTTAATTATTATAATTTTTTTGTAAATAAATGTTTCATTTATGTGCAACGAAGGGTGTGCGCCGCAGGATGTGTGCCGCAAGAGATGTGCACCGCAGGAGATGTGCACCGCAGGAGATGTGCGCCTCAGGAGATGTGCACCGCAGGAGATGTGCGCCGCAAGAGATATGCACTGCCGGAGATGTGCGCAGCAGGAGATGTGCACCGCAAGAGATGTGCGCCGCAAGAGATGTGCGCCACAGGAGATGTGCGCAGCAGGAGATGTGCACCGCAGGAGATGTAAACCGCAGGAGATATGCGCCGCAGGAGATGAGTGCCACAGGAGATGTGCGCCGCAGGATGTGTGGGCACATTTATTTTATTAATTTGAGTTAATTATTATAATTTTTTTGTAAATAAATGTTTCATTTATGTGCAACGAAGGGTGTGCGCCGCAGAATGTGCGCCGCAAGAGATATGCACCGCCGGAGATGTTCGCAGCAGGAGATGTGCACCGCAGGAGATGTACACCGCAGGAGATGTGCGCAGCAGGAGATGTGCACCGCAGGAGATTTGTACGCAGGAGATATGCGCCGCAGGAGATGAGTGCCGCAAGAGATGTGCGCCGCAGGATGTGTGCGGAGATGTGCACCGCAGGAGATGTGCGCAGCAGGAGATGTGCCCCGCAGGAGATATGCGATGCAGGACATGTGCACCGTAGGAGATGTGCGCAGCAGGAGATTGGCACGCAGGAGATGTGCGCCGCAGGATGTGTGCGCACAGTTTTTTTATTAATTTTATTTCTGTGCATCGCATGTTCTGCAATGCAGGAGATGTGCGCAGCAGGAGATTTGCGCCGCAGGATGTGTGCGCACAGTTTTTTTATTAATTTGACTTAATTATTATAATTTTTTTGTAAATAAATGTTTCATTTATGTGCAACGAAGGGTGTGCGCCGCAGGATGTGTGCCGCAAGAGATGTGCACCGCCGGAGATGTGCGCAGCAGGAGATGTGCACCACAGGAGATGTGCACCGCAGGAGATGTGCGCCTCAGGAGATGTGCACCGCAGGAGATGTGCGCCGCAGGATGTGCGCCGCTAGAGATATGCACCGCAGGAGATGTGCGCAACAGGAGATGTGCACCACAGGAGATGTGCGTAGCAGGAGATGTGCACCGCAGGAGATGTGCGCCGCAGGAAATGTGCACCGCAGGAGATGTGCACGCAGGAGATTAGCACGCAGGAGATGTGCGCTGCAGGATTTGTGCGCACAGTTTTTTTATTAATTTGAGTTAATTATTATTATTTTTTTGTAAATAAATGTTTCATTTATTTGCACCGCAGGGTGCGCGCCGCAAGAGATGTGCACCGCCGGAGATGTGCGCCACTGGAGATGTGCATCGCAGGAGATGTGCGCCGCAGGAGATGTGCATGCAGGAGATGTGAGCCGCAGGAGATGTACATAGCAGGAGATGTGCGCCACAGGCGATATGCGCAGCAGGAGATGTGCACCGCAGGAGATGTGCGCAGCAGGAGATGTGCACCGCAGGAGATGTGCGCAGCAGGAGATGTGCACCGCAAGAAATGTGCGCCACAGGAGATGTGCGCCGCAGGAGATGTGCGCAGCAGGGTGTGTGCACACGTTTTTTTTATTAATTTGATTTAATAATATTTTTTTGTAAATAAATGTTTCATTTATGTGCACCGCAGGGTGTGCGCCGCAAGAGATGTGCACCGCCGGAGATGTGCGCATTAGGAGATGTGCACCGCAGGAGATGTGCGCAGCAGGAGATGTGTGCCGCAGGAGACGTGCGCAGCAGGAGATGTGCACCACTTGGGATATTCACTGCAGGAGATGTGCGCTGCAGGAGATGTGCATGCAGGAGATGTGAGCCGCAGGAGACGTACATAGCAGGAGATGTGCGCCGCAGGCGATATGCGCAGCAGGAGATGTGTGCCGCAGTTTTTTTGTTAATTTGATTTGATTTTTTTCTTTTTTTGTAAATAACTGTTTTATTTATGTGCAACGCATAGTTCGCAACGCAGGATGTGCGCCGCAAGAGATATGCACCGCAGGAGATGTGCACAACAGGAGATGTGCACCACAGGAGATGTGCGCAGCAGGAGATGTGCACCGCAGGAGATGTGCGCCGCAGGAGATGTGCACCGCAGGAGATGTGCACGCAGGAGATTAGCACGCAGGAGATGTGCGCTGCAGGATTTGTGCGCACAGTTTTTTTATTAATTTGAGTTAATTATTATTATTTTTTTGTAAATAAATGTTTCATTTATGTGCACCGCAGGGTGCGCGCCGCAAGAGATGTGCACCGCCGGAGATGTGCGCCACTGGAGATGTGCATCGCAGGAGATGTGCGCAGCAGGAGATTGGCATGCAGGAGGTTTGCGCCGCAGGATGTGTGCGCACAGTTTTTTTATTAATTTTATTTATGTGCATCGCATGTTCTGCAATGCAGGAGATGTGCGCAGCAGGAGATTTGAGCCGCAGGATGTGTGCGCACAGTTTTTTATTAATTTGAGTTAATTATTATAATTTTTTTGTAAATAAATGTTTCATTTATGTGCAACGAAGGGTGTGCGCCGCAGGATGTGTGCCGCAAGAGATGTGCACCGCAGGAGATGTGCACCGCAGGAGATGTGCGCCTCAGGAGATGTGCACCGCAGGAGATGTGCGCCGCAAGAGATATGCACTGCCGGAGATGTGCGCAGCAGGAGATGTGCACCGCAAGAGATGTGCGCCGCAGGAGATGTGCACCGCAGGAGATGTGTACGCAGGGGATATGCGCCGCAGGAGATGAGTGCCGCAGGCGATGTGCGCCGCAGGATGTGTGCCACAGGAGATGTGCGCCGCAGGATGTGTGCGCACATTTATTTTATTAATTTGAGTTAATTATTATAATTTTTTTGTAAATAAATGTTTCATTTATGTGCAACGAAGGGTGTGCGCCGCAGAATGTGCGCCGCAAGAGATATGCACCGCCGGAGATGTTCGCAGCAGGAGATGTGCACCGCAGAAGATGTACACCGCAGGAGATGTGCGCAGCAGGAGATGTGCACCGCAGGAGATTTGTACGCAGGAGATATGCGCCGCAGGAGATGAGTGCCGCAAGAGATGTGCGCCGCAGGATGTGTGCGGAGATGTGCACCGCAGGAGATGTGCGCAGCAGGAGATGTGCCCCGCAGGAGATGTGCGATGCAGGACATGTGCACCGTAGGAGATGTGCGCAGCAGGAGATTGGCACGCAGGAGATGTGTGCCGCAGGATGTGTGCGCACAGTTTTTTTATTAATTTTATTTCTGTGCATCGCATGTTCTGCAATGCAGGAGATGTGCGCAGCAGGAGATTTGCGCCGCAGGATGTGTGCGCACAGTTTTTTTATTAATTTGACTTAATTATTATAATTTTTTTGTAAATAAATGTTTCATTTATGTGCAACGAAGGGTGTGCGCCGCAGGATGTGTGCCGCAAGAGATGTGCACCGCCGGAGATGTGCGCAGCAGGAGATGTGCACCACAGGAGATGTGCACCGCAGGAGATGTGCGCCTCAGGAGATGTGCACCGCAGGAGATGTGCGCCGCAGGATGTGCGCCGCTAGAGATATGCAACGCCGCAGTTGTGCGCAGCAGGAGATGTGCACCGCTGGAGATGTACACCGCAGGAGATGTGCGCAGCAGGAGATGTGCACCGCAGGAGATGTGTACGCAGGAGATATGCGCCGCAGGAGATGAGTGCCGCAGGCGATGTGCGCCGCAGGATGTGTGCGCACATTTTTTTTAGGAATTTGAGTTAATTATTATTATTTTTTGTAAATAAATGTTTCATTTATGTGCACCGCAGGGTGTGCGATGCAGGATTTTCACCGCAGGAGATTTGTGTAGCAGGAGATGTGAGCCACTGGAGATGTGCACCGCAGGAGATATGCACGCAGGAGATGTGCGCCGCAGGATGTGTGCGCAAAGTTTTTTTATTATTTTATTTATGTGCATCGCATGTTTTGCAACACAGGAGATGTGCGCAGCAGGAGATTTGCGCCGCAGGATGTGTGCGCACAGTTTTGTTATTAATTTGAGTTAATTATTATAATTTTTTTGTAAATAAATGTTTCATTTATGTGCAACGCAGGGTGTGCGCCGCAGGATGTGTGCCGCAAGAGATGTGCACCACAGGAGATGTGCGCAGCAGGAGATGTGCACTGCAGGAGATGTGCGCAGCAGGAGATGTGCACCGCAGGAGATGTACACCGCAGGAGATGTGCGCAGCAGGAGATGTGCACCGCAGGAGATTTGTACGCAGGAGATGTGCGCAGCAGGAGATGTGCACCGCAGGAGATGTGCGCAGCAGGAGATGTGCACCGCAGGAGATGTGCGCAGCAGGAGATGTGCACCGCAAGAGATGTGCGCCGCAAGAGATGTGCGCCACAGGAGATGTGCGCAGCAGGAGATGTGCACCGCAGGAGATGTGTACGCAGGGGATATGCGCCGCAGGAGATGAGTGCCGCAGGCGATGTGCGCCGCAGGATGTGTGCCACAGGAGATGTGCGCCGCAGGATGTGTGCGCACATTTATTTTATTAATTTGAGTTAATTATTATAATTTTTTTGTAAATAAATGTTTCATTTATGTGCAACGAAGGGTGTGCGCCGCAGAATGTGCGCCGCAAGAGATATGCACCGCCGGAGATGTTCGCAGCAGGAGATGTGCACCGCAGAAGATGTACACCGCAGGAGATGTGCGCAGCAGGAGATGTGCACCGCAGGAGATTTGTACGCAGGAGATATGCGCCGCAGGAGATGAGTGCCGCAAGAGATGTGCGCCGCAGGATGTGTGCGGAGATGTGCACCGCAGGAGATGTGCGCAGCAGGAGATGTGCCCCGCAGGAGATGTGCGATGCAGGACATGTGCACCGTAGGAGATGTGCGCAGCAGGAGATTGGCACGCAGGAGATGTGTGCCGCAGGAGATGTGTGCCGCAGGATGTGTGCGCACAGTTTTTTTATTAATTTTATTTCTGTGCATCGCATGTTCTGCAATGCAGGAGATGTGCGCAGCAGGAGATTTGCGCCGCAGGATGTGTGCGCACAGTTTTTTTATTAATTTGACTTAATCATTATAATTTTTTTGTAAATAAATGTTTCATTTATGTGCAACGAAGGGTGTGCGCCGCAGGATGTGTGCCGCAAGAGATGTGCACCGCCGGAGATGTGCGCAGCAGGAGATGTGCACCACAGGAGATGTGCACCGCAGGAGATGTGCGCCTCAGGAGATGTGCACCGCAGGAGATGTGCGCCGCAGGATGTGCGCCGCTAGAGATATGCAACGCCGCAGTTGTGCGCAGCAGGAGATGTGCACCGCTGGAGATGTACACCGCAGGAGATGTGCGCAGCAGGAGATGTGCACCGCAGGAGATGTGTACGCAGGAGATATGCGCCGCAGGAGATGAGTGCCGCAGGCGATGTGCGCCGCAGGATGTGTGCGCACATTTTTTTTTAGGAATTTGAGTTAATTATTATTATTTTTTGTAAATAAATGTTTCATTTATGTGCACCGCAGGGTGTGCGATGCAGGATTTTCACCGCAGGAGATTTGTGTAGCAGGAGATGTGAGCCACTGGAGATGTGCAACGCAGGAGATATGCACGCAGGAGATGTGCGCCGCAGGATGTGTGCGCAAAGTTTTTTTATTATTTTATTTATGTGCATCGCATGTTTTGCAACACAGGAGATGTGCGCAGCAGGAGATTTGCGCCGCAGGATGTGTGCGCACAGTTTTGTTATTAATTTGAGTTAATTATTATAATTTTTTTGTAAATAAATGTTTCATTTATGTGCAACGCAGGGTGTGCGCCGCAGGATGTGTGCCGCAAGAGATGTGCACCACAGGAGATGTGCGCAGCAGGAGATGTGCACTGCAGGAGATGTGCGCAGCAGGAGATGTGCACCGCAGGAGAATTACACCGCAGGAGATGTGCGCAGCAGGAGATGTGCACCGCAGGAGATTTGTACGCAGGAGATGTGCGCAGCAGGAGATGTGCACCGCAGGATATGTGCGCAGCAGGAGATGTGCACCGCAGGAGATGTGCGCAGCAGGAGATGTGCACCGCAAGAGATGTGCGCCGCAAGAGATGTGCGCCACAGGAGATGTGCGCAGCAGGAGATGTGCACCGCAGGAGATGTGTACGCAGGAGATATGCGCCGCAGGAGATGAGTGCCGCAGGCGATGTGCGCCGCAGGATGTGTGCGCACATTTTTTTTAGGAATTTGAGTTAATTATTATTATTTTTTGTAAATAAATGTTTCATTTATGTGCACCGCAGGGTGTGCGATGCAGGATTTTCACCGCAGGAGATTTGTGTAGCTGGAGATGTGCGCCACTGGAGATGTGCACCGCAGGAGATATGCACGCAGGAGATGTGCGCCGCAGGATGTGTGCGCAAAGTTTTTTTATTATTTTATTTATGTGCATCGCATGTTTTGCAACACAGGAGATGTGCGCAGCAGGAGATTTGCGCCGCAGGATGTGTGCGCACAGTTTTGTTATTAATTTGAGTTAATTATTATAATTTTTTTGTAAATAAATGTTTCATTTATGTGCAACACAGGGTGTGCGCCGCAGGATGTGCGCCGCAAGAGATGTGCACCACAGGAGATGTGCGCAGCAGGAGATGTGCACTGCAGGAGATGTGCGCAGCAGGAGATGTGCACCGCAAGAGATGTGCGCCGCAGGAGATGTGCGGCGCAAGAGATGTGCACGCAGGAGATGTGCGCAGCAGGAGATGTGCACCGCAGGAGATGTGCGCAGCAGGAGATGTGCACCGCAGGAGATGTGCGCCGCAGGAGATGTGCGCAGCAGGGTGTGTGCACACGTTTTTTTTATTAATTTGATTTAATAATATTTTTTTGTAAATAAATGTTTCATTTATGTACACCGCAGGGTGTGCGCCGCAAGAGATGTGCACCGCCGGAGATGTGCGCATTAGGAGATGTGCACCGCAGGAGATGTGCGCAGCAGGAGATGTGTGCCGCAGGAGACGTGCGCAGCAGGAGATGTGCACCACTTGGGATATTCACTGCAGGAGATTTGCGCTGCAGGAGATGTGCATGCAGGAGATGTGAGCCCAGGAGACGTACATAGCAGGAGATGTGCGCCGCAGGCGATATGCGCAGCAAGAGATGTGTGCCGCAGTTTTTTTATAAATTTGATTTGATTTTTTTCTTTTTTTGTAAATAACTGTTTCATTTATGTGCAACGCATAGTTCGCAACGCAGGATGTGCGCCGCAAGAGATATGCACCGCAGGAGATGTGCGCAACAGGAGATGTGCACCACAGGAGATGTGCGCAGCAGGAGATGTGCACCGCAGGAGATGTGCACGCAGGAGATTAGCACGCAGGAGATGTGCGCTGCAGGATTTGTGCGCACAGTTTTTTTATTAATTTGAGTTAATTATTATTATTTTTTTGTAAATAAATGTTTCATTTATGTGCACCGCAGGGTGCGCGCCGCAAGAGATGTGCACCGCCGGAGATGTGCGCCACTGGAGATGTGCATCGCAGGATATGTGCGCCGCAGGAGATGTGCATGCAGGAGATGTGAGCCGCAGGAGATGTACATAGCAGGAGATGTGCGCCGCAGGCGATATGCGCAGCAAGAGATGTGTGCCGCAGTTTTTTTATTAATTTGATTTGATTTTTTGATTTTTTTGTAAATAAATGTTTCATTTATGTGCAACGCAAGGTGTGCGCCGCAGGATGTGCGCCGCAAGAGATGTGCACCGCAGGAGATGTGCGCAGCAAGAGATGTGCGCCGCAGGAGATATGCGGCGCAAGAGATGTGCACGCAGGAGATGTACGCAGCAGGAGATGTGCACCGCAGGAGATGTGCGCAGCAGGAGATGTGCACCGCAGGAGATGTGCGCAGCAGGAGATGTGCACCGCAAGAGATGTGGGCCGCAAGAGATGTGCGCCACAGGAGATGTGCGCCGCAGGAGATGTGCGCAGCAGGAGATGTGCACCACTTGAGATATGCACTGCAGGAGATGTGCACAGGAAATGTGCGCTGCAGGATGTGCGCCGCAAGAGATTTGCACCGCCGGAGATGTGGGCAGCAGGAGATGTGCACCGCAGGAGATGTACAACGCAGGAGATGTGCGCAGCAGGAGATGTGCACCGCAGGAGATGTGTACACAGGAGATATGCGCCGCAGGAGATGTGCGCAGCAGGAGATGTGCACCACTTGAGATATGCACTGCAGGAGATGTGCACAGGAAATGTGCGCTGCAGGACATGTACATAGCAGGAGATGTACATAGCAGGAGATGTGCGCCGCAGGCAATATGCGCATCAGGAGATGTGTGCCGCAGTTTTTTATTAATTTGATTTGATTTTTTAATTTTTTTGTAAATAACTGTTTTATTCATGTGCAACGCAGGGTTCGCAACGCAGGATGTGCGCCACAAGAGATATGCACCGCAGGAGATGTAAGCAACAGGAAATGTGCACCACAGGAGATGTGCGCAGCAGGAGATGTGCACCGCAGGAGATGTGTGCCGCAGGAGATGTGCACCGCAGGAGATGTGCACGCAGGAGATTAGCACGCAGGAGATGTGCGCCGCAGGATGTGTGCACTGCAGGAGATGTGCGCAGCAGGAGATGTGCACCGCAGGAGATGTACACCGCAGGAGATGTGCGCAGCAGGAGATGTGCACCGCAGGAGATTTGTACGCAGGAGATGTGCGCAGCAGGAGATGTGCACCGCAGGAGATGTGCGCAGCAGGAGATGTGCACCGCAGGAGATGTGCGCAGCAGGAGATGTGCACCGCAAGAGATGTGCGCCGCAAGAAATGTGCGCCACAGGAGATGTGCGCCGCAGGAGATGTGCGCAGCAGGGTGTGTGCACACGTTTTTTTTATTAACTTGATTTAATAATATTTTTTTGTAAATAAATGTTTCATTTATGTGCACCACAGGGTGTGCGCCGCAAGAGATGTGTGCCGCAGGAGACGTGCGCAGGAGGAGATGTGCACCACTTGGGATATTCACTGCAGGAGATGTGCGCTGCAGGAGATGTGCATGCAGGAGATGTGAGCAGCAGGAGACGTACATAGCAGGAGATGTGCGCCGCAGGCGATATGCGCAGCAGGAGATGTGTGCCGCAGTTTTTTTATTAATTTGATTTGATTTTTTTCTTTTTTTGTAAATAACTGTTTTATTTATGTGCAACGCATAGTTCGCAACGCGGATGTGCGCCGCAAGAGATATGCACCGCAGGAGATGTGCGCAACAGGAGATGTGCACCACAGGAGATGTGCGCAGCAGGAGATGTGCACCGCAGGAGATGTGCGCCGCAGGAGATGTGCACCGCAGGAGATGTGCACGCAGGAGATTAGCACGCAGGAGATGTGCGCTGCAGGATTTGTGCGCACAGTTTTTTTATTAATTTGAGTCAATTATTATTATTTTTTTGTAAATAAATGTTTCATTTATGTGCACCGCAGGGTGCGCGCCGCAAGAGATGTGCACCGCCGGAGATGTGCGCCACTGGAGATGTGCATCGCAGGAGATGTGCGCCGCAGGAGATGTGCATGCAGGAGATGTGAGCCGCAGGAGATGTACATAGCAGGAGATGTGCGCCGCAGGCGATATGCGCAGCAGGAGATGTGTGCCGCAGTTTTTTTATTAATTTGATTTGTTGATTTTTTTGTAAATAAATGTTTCATTTATGTGCAACGCAGGGTGTGCGCCGCAGGATGTGCGCCGAAAGAGATGTGCACCGCAGGAGATGTGCGCAGCAGGAGATGTGCGCCGCAGGAGAAGTGCACCGCAGGAGATGTGCGCCGCAGGAGATGTGCACCGCAGGAGATGAGTGCCACAGGAGATGTGCGCTGCAGGACATGTACATAGCAGGAGATATGCGCCGCAGGCGATATGCGCAGCAGGAGATGTGCGCCACTTGAGATATGCATCGCAGGAGATGTGCGCCGCAGGAGATGTGCATGCAGGAGATGTGAGCCGCAGGAGATGTACATAGCAGGAGATGTGCGCCGCAGGCGATATGCGCAGCAGGAGATGTGTGCCGCAAGAGATATGCACCGCAGGAGATGTGCGCAACAGGAAATGTGCACCACAGGAGATGTGCGCAGCAGGAGATGTGCACCGCAGGAGATGTGCGCCGCAGGAGATGTGCACCGCAGGAGATGTGCACGCAGGAGATTAGCACGCAGGAGATGTGCGCCGCAGGATGTGTGCGCACAGTTTTTTTATTAATTTTATTTATGTGCATCGCATGTTGTGCAAAGCAGGAGATGTGCACAGCAGGAGATTTGCGCCGCAGGATGTGTGCGCACAGTTTTTTTATTAATTTGAGTTAATTATTATAATTTTTTTGTAAATAAATGTTTCATTTATGTGCAACGAAGGGTGTGCGCCGCAGGATGTGCGCCGCAAGAGATATGCACTGCCGGAGATGTGCGCAGCAGGAGATGTGCACCGCAGGAGATGTAAACCGCAGGAGATGTGCGCAGCAGGAGATGTGCACCGCAGGAGATGTGTACGCAGGAGATATGCGCCGCAGGAGATGAGTGCCGCAGGAGATGTGCGCCGCAGGATGTGTGCGGAGATGTGCAACGCAGGAGATGTGCGCAGCAGGAGATGTGCACCGCAGGAGATGTGCGCCGCAGGAGATGTGCACCGTAGGAGATGTGCGCAGCAGGAGATTGGCACGCAGGAGATGTGCGTCGCAGGATGTGTGCGCACAGTTTTTTTATTAATTTTATTTATGTGCATCGCATGTTCTGCAATGCAGGAGATGTGCGCAGCAGGAGATTTGCGCCGCAGGATGTGTGCGCACATTTTTTTTAGGAATTTGAGTTAATTATTATTATTTTTTGTAAATAAATGTTTCATTTATGTGCACCGCAGGGTGTGCGATGCAGGATTTTCACCGCAGGAGATTTTCGTAGCAGGAGATGTGCGCCACTGGAGATGTGCACCACAGGAGATATGCACGCAGGAGATGTGCGCCGCAGGATGTGTGCGCAAAGTTTTTTTATTATTTTATTTATGTGCATCGCATGTTTTGCAACACAGGAGATGTGCGCAGCAGGAGATTTGCGCCGCAGGAGATGTGCGCAGCAGGAGATATGCACCGCAGTAGATGTGCGCAGCAGGAGATGTGCACCGCAAGAGATGTGCGCCGCAAGAGATGTGCGCAGCAGGGTGTGTGCACACGTTTTTTTTATTAATTTGATTTAATAATATTTTTTTGTAAATAAATGTTTCATTTATGTGCACCGCAGGGTGTGCGACGCAAGAGATGTGCACCGCCGGAGATGTGCGCATTAGGAGATGTGCACCGCAGGAGATGTGCGCAGCAGGAGATGTGTGCCGCAGGAGACGTGCGCAGCAGGAGATGTGCACCACTTGGGATATTCACTGCAGGAGATGTGCGCTGCAGGAGATGTGCATGCAGGAGATGTGAGCCGCAGGAGACGTACATAGCAGGAGATGTGCGCCGCAGGCGATATGCGCAGCAGGAGATGTGTGCCGCAGTTTTTTCATTAATTTGATTTGATTTTTTTCTTTTTTTGTAAATAACTGTTTTATTTATGTGCAACGCATAGTTCGCAACGCAGGATGTGCGCCGCAAGAGATATGCACCGCAGGAGATGTGCGCAACAGGAGATTTGCACCACAGGAGATGTGCGCAGCAGGAGATGTGCACCGCAGGAGATGTGCGCCGCAGGAGATGTGCACCGCAGGAGATGTGCACGCAGGAGATTAGCACGCAGGAGATGTGCGCTGCAGGATTTGTGCGCACAGTTTTTTTATTAATTTGAGTTAATTATTATTATTTTTTTGTAAATAAATGTTTCATTTATGTGCACCGCAGGGTGCGCGCCGCAAGAGATGTGCACCGCCGGAGATGTGCGCCACTGGAGATGTGCATCGCAGGAGATGTGCGCCGCAGGAGATGTGCATGCAGGAGATGTGAGCCGCAGGAGATGTACATAGCAGGAGATGTGCGCCGCAGGCGATATGCGCAGCAGGAGATGTGTGCAGCAGTTTTTTTATTAATTTGATTTGATTTTTTGATTTTTTTGTAAATAAATGTTTCATTTATGTGCAACGCAGGGTGTGCGCCGCAGGATGTGCGCCGCAAGAGATGTGCACCGCAGGAGATGTGCGCAGCAAGAGATGTGCGCCGCAGGAGATGTGCGGCGCAAGAGATGTGCACGCAGGAGATGTGCGCAGCAGGAGATGTGCGCCGCAGGAGAAGTGCACCGCAGGAGATGTGCGCCGCAGGAGATGTGCACCGCAGGAGATGTGCGCAGCAGGAGATTGGCACGCAGGAGATGTGCGCAGCAGGATGTGTGCGCACAGTTTTTTTATTAATTTGAGTTCATTATTATAATTTTTTTGTAAATAAATGTTTCATTTATGTGCAACGAAGGGTGTGCGCCGCAGGATGTGCGCCGCAAGAGATTTGCACCGCCGGAGATGTGGGCAGCAGGAGATGTGCACCGCAGGAGATGTACAACGCAGGAGATGTGCGCAGCAGGAGATGTGCACCGCAGGAGATGTGTACGCAGGAGATATGCGCCGCAGGAGATGTGCGCAGCAGGAGATGTGCACCACTTGAGATATGCACTGCAGGAGATGTGCACAGGAAATGTGCGCTGCAGGACATGTACATAGCAGGAGATATGCGCCGCGGGCGATATGCGCAGCAGGAGATGTGCGCCACTGGAGATGTGCATCGCAGGAGATGTGCGCCGCAGGAGATGTGCATGCAGGAGATGTGAGCCGCAGGAGATGTACATAGCAGGAGATGTGCGCCGCAGGCAATATGCGCATCAGGAGATGTGTGCCGCAGTTTTTTTATTAATTTGATTTGATTTTTTAATTTTTTTGTAAATAACTGTTTTATTTATGTGCAACGCAGGGTTCGCAACGCAGGATGTGCGCCACAAGAGATATGCACCGCAGGAGATGTGCGCAACAGGAAATGTGCACCACAGGAGATGTGCGCAGCAGGAGATGTGCACCGCAGGAGATGTGCGCCGCAGGAGATGTGCACCGCAGGAGATGTGCACGCAGGAGATTAGCACGCAGGAGATGTGCGCCGCAGGATGTGTGCACTGCAGGAGATGTGCGCAGCAGGAGATGTGCACCGCAGGAGATGTACACCGCAGGAGATGTGCGCAGCAGGAGATGTGCACAACAGGAGATTTGTACGCAGGAGATGTGCGCAGCAGGAGATGTGCGCAGCAGGAGATGTGCACCGCAGGAGATGTGCGCAGCAGGAGATGTGCACCGCAAGAGATGTGCGCCGCAAGAAATGTGCGCCACAGGAGATGTGCGCCGCAGGAGATGTGCGCAGCAGGAGATGTGCACCGCAAGAGATGTGCGCCGCAAGAGATGTGCGCCACAGGAGATGTGCGCCGCAGGAGATGTGCGCAGCAGGGTGTGTGCACACGTTTTTTTTATTAACTTGATTTAATAATATTTTTTTGTAAATAAATGTTTCATTTATGTGCACCGCAGGGTGTGCGCCGCAAGAGATGTGCACCGCCGGAGATGTGCGCATTAGGAGATGTGCACCGCAGGAGATGTGCGCAGCAGGAGATGTGTGCCGCAGGAGACGTGCGCAGCAGGAGATGTGCACCACTTGGGATATTCACTGCAGGAGATGTGCGCTGCAGGAGATGTGCATGCAGGAGATGTGAGCAGCAGGAGACGTACATAGCAGGAGATGTGCGCCGCAGGCGATATGCGCAGCAGGAGATGTGTGCCGCAGTTTTTTTATTAATTTGATTTGATTTTTTTCTTTTTTTGTAAATAATTGTTTTATTTATGTGCAACGCATAGTTCGCAACGCAGGATGTGCGCCGCAAGAGATATGCACCGCAGGAGATGTGCGCAACAGGAGATGTGCACCACAGGAGATGTGCGCAGCAGGAGATGTGCACCGCAGGAGATGTGCGCCGCAGGAGATGTGCACCGCAGGAGATGTGCACGCAGGAGATTAGCACGCAGGAGATGTGCGCTGCAGGATTTGTGCGCACAGTTTTTTTATTAATTTGAGTTAATTATTATTATTTTTTTGTAAATAAATGTTTCATTTATGTGCACCGCAGGGTGCGCGCCGCAAGAGATGTGCACCGCCGGAGATGTGCGCCACTGGAGATGTGCATCGCAGGAGATGTGCGCCGCAGGAGATGTGCATGCAGGAGATGTGAGCCGCAGGAGATGTACATAGCAGGAGATGTGCGCCGCAGGCGATATGCGCAGCAGGAGATGTGTGCCGCAGTTTTTTTATTAATTTGATTTGTTGATTTTTTTGTAAATAAATGTTTCATTTATGTGCAACGCAGGGTGTGCGCCGCAGGATGTGCGCTGCAAGAGATGTGCACCGCAGGAGATGTGCGCAGCAGGAGATGTGCGCCGCAGGAGAAGTGCACCGCAGGAGATGTGCGCCGAAGGAGATGTGCACCGCAGGAGATGTGCGTGGCAGGATTTGCGCCGCTAGAGATATGCACCGCCGCAGATGTGCGCAGCAGGAGATGTGCACCGCTGGAGATGAGTGCCGCAGGCGATGTGCGCCGCAGGATGTGTGCGCACATTTTTTTTAGGAATTTGAGTTAATTATTATTATTTTTTGTAAATAAATGTTTCATTTATGTGCACCGCAGGGTGTGCGATGCAGGATTTTCACCGCAGGAGATTTTCGTAGCAGGAGATGTGCGCCACTGGAGATGTGCACCGCAGGAGATGTGCGCAGCAGGAGATGTGCACCGCAGGAGATGTGCGCAGCAGGAGATTTGCACCGCAAGAGATGTGCGCCGCAAGAGATGTGCGCCACAGGAGATGTGCGCCGCAGGAGATGTGCGCAGCAGGGTGTGTGCACACGTTTTTTTTATTAATTTGATTTAATAATATTTTTTTGTAAATAAATGTTTAATTTATGTACACCGCAGGGTGTGCGCCGCAAGAGATGTGCACCGCCGGAGATGTGCGCATTAGGAGATGTGCACCGCAGGAGATGTGCGCAGCAGGAGATGTGTGCCGCAGGAGACGTGCGCAGCAGGAGATGTGCACCACTTGGGATATTCACTGCAGGAGATGTGCGCTGCAGGAGATGTGCATGCAGGAGATGTGAGCCGCAGGAGACGTACATAGCAGGAGATGTGCGCCGCAGGCGATATGCGCTGCAGGAGATGTGTGCCGCAGTTTTTTTATTAATTTGATTTGATTTTTTTCTTTTTTTGTAAATAACTGTTTTATTTATGTGCAACGCATAGTTCGCAACGCAGGATGTGCGCCGCAAGAGATATGCTCCGCAGGAGATGTGCGCAACAGAAGATGTGCACCACAGGAGATGTGCGCAGCAGGATATGTGCACCGCAGGAGATGTGCACGCAGGAGATTAGCACGCAGGAGATGTGCGCTGCAGGATTTGTGCGCACAGTTTTTTTATTAATTTGAGTTAATTATTATTATTTTTTTGTAAGTAAATGTTTCATTTATGTGCACCGCAGGGTGCGCGCCGCAAGAGATGTGCACCGCCGGAGATGTGCGCCACTGGAGATGTGCATCGCAGGATATGTGCGCCGCAGGAGATGTGCATGCAGGAGATGTGAGCCGCAGGAGATGTACATAGCAGGAGATGTGCGCCGCAGGCGATATGCGCAGCAGGAGATGTGTGCCGCAGTTTTTTTATTAATTTGATTTGATTTTTTGATTTTTTTGTAAATAAATGTTTCATTTATGTGCAACGCAGGGTGTGCGCCGCAGGATGTGCGCCGCAAGAGATGTGCACCGCAGGAGATGTGTGCAGCAGGAGATGTGCGCCGCAGGAGAAGTGCACCGCAGGAGATGTGCGCCGCAGGAGATGTGCACCGCAGGAGATGTGCGCAGCAGGAGATTGGCACGCAGGAGATGTGCGCCGCAGGATGTGTGCGCACAGTTTTTTTATTAATTTGAGTTCATTATTATAATTTTTTTGTAAATAAATGTTTCATTTATGTGCAACGAAGGGTGTGCGCCACAGGATGTGCGCCGCAAGAGATTTGCACCGCCGGAGATGTGGGCAGCAGGAGATGTGCACCGCAGGAGATGTACAACGCAGGAGATGTGCGCAGCAGGAGATGTGCACCACAGGAGATGTGCGCTGCAGGATTTGTGCGCACAGTTTTTTTATTAATTTGAGTTAATTATTATTATTTTTTTGTAAATAAATGTTTCATTTATGTGCACCGCAGGGTGCGCGCCGCAAGAGATGTGCACCGCCGGAGATGTGCGCCACTGGAGATGTGCATCGCAGGAGATGTGCGCCGTAGGAGATGTGCATGCAGGAGATGTGAGCCGCAGGAGATGTACATAGCAGGAGATGTGCGCCGCAGGCGATATGCGCAGCAGGAGATGTGTGCCGCAGTTTTTTTATTAATTTGATTTGATTTTTTGATTTTTTTGTAAATAAATGTTTCATTTATGTGCAACGCAGTGTGTGCGCCGCAGGATGTGCGCCGCAAGAGATGTGCACCGCAGGAGATGTGTGCAGCAGGAGATGTGCGCCGCAGGAGAAGTGCACCGCAGGAGATGTGCGCCGCAGGAGATGTGCACCGCAGGAGATGTGCGCAGCAGGAGATTGGCACGCAGGAGATGTGCGCCGCAGGATGTGTGCGCACAGTTTTTTTTATTAATTTGAGTTCATTATTATAATTTTTTTGTAAATAAATGTTTCATTTATGTGCAACGAAGGGTGTGCGCCGCAGGATGTGCGCCGCAAGAGATTTGCACCGCCGGAGATGTGGGCAGCAGGAGATGTGCACCGCAGGAGATGTACAACGCAGGAGATGTGCGCAGCAGGAGATGTGCACCGCAGGAGATGCGTACGCAGGAGATATGCGCCGCAGGAGATGTGCGCAGCAGGAGATGTGCACCACTTGAGATATGCACTGCAGGAGATGTGCACAGGAAATGTGCGCTGCAGGACATGTACATAGCAGGAGATATGCGCCGCAGGCGATATGCGCAGCAGGAGATGTGCGCCACTGGAGATGTGCATCGCAGGAGATGTGCGCCGCAGGAGATGTGCATGCAGGAGATGTGAGCCGCAGGAGATGTACATAGCAGGAGATGTGCGCCGCAGGCGATATGCGCAGCAGGAGATGTGTGCCGCAGTTTTTTTATTAATTTGATTTGATTTTTTAATTTTTTTGTAAATAACTGTTTTATTTATGTGCAACGCAGGGTTCGCAACGCAGGATGTGCGCCGCAAGAGATATGCACCGCAGGAGATGTGCGCAACAGGAAATGTGCACCACAGGAGATGTGCGCAGCAGGAGATGTGCACCGCAGGAGATGTGCGCCGCAGGAGATGTGCACCGCAGGAGATGTGCACGCAGGAGATTAGCACGCAGGAGATGTGCGCCGCAGGATGTGTGCGCACAGTTTTTTTATTAATTTTATTTATGTGCATCGCATGTTGTGCAAAGCAGGAGATGTGCTCAGCAGGAGATTTGCGCCGCAGGATGTGTGCGCACAGTTTTTTTATTAATTTGTGTTAATAATTATAATTTTTTTGTAAATAAATGTTTCATTTATGTGCAACGAAGGGTGTGCGCCGCAGGATGTGCACCGCAAGAGATATACACCGCCGGAGATGTGCGCAGCAGGAGATGTGCACCGCAGGAGATGTAAACCGCAGGAGATGTGCGCAGCAGGAGATGTGCACCGCAGGAGATGTGTACGCAGGAGATATGCGCCGCAGGAGATGAGTGCCGCAGGAGATGTGCGCCGCAGGATGTGTGCGGAGATGTGCAACGCAGGAGATGTGCGCAGCAGGAGATGTGCACCGCAGGAGATGTGCGCCGCAGGAGATGTGCACCGTAGGAGATGTGCGCAGCAGGAGATTGGCACGCAGGAGATGTGCGCCGCAGGATGTGTGCGCACAGTTATTTTATTAATTTTATTTATGTGCATCGCATGTTCTGCAATGCAGGAGATGTGCGCAGCAGGAGATTTGCGCCGCAGGATGTGTGCGCACAGTTTTTTTATTAATTTGACTTAATTATTACAATTTTTTTGTAAATAAATGTTTCATTTATGTGCAACGAAGGGTGTGCGCCGCAGGATGTGTGCCGCAAGAGATGTGCACCGCCGGAGATGTGCGCAGCAGGAGATGTGCACCACAGGAGATGTGCACCGCAGGAGATGTGCGCCTCAGGAGATGTGCACCGCAGGAGATGTGCGCGGCAGGATGTGCGCCGCTAGAGATATGCACCGCCGCAGATGTGCGCAGCAGGAGATGTGCACCGCTGGAGATGTACACCGCAGGAGATGTGCGCAGCAGGAGATGTGCACCGCAGGAGATGTGTACGCAGGAGATATGCGCCGCAGGAGATGAGTGCCGCAGGCGATGTGCGCCGCAGGATGTGTGCGCACATTTTTTTTAGGAATTTGAGTTAATTATTATTATTTTTTGTAAATAAATGTTTCATTTATGTGCACCGCAGGGTGTGCGATGCAGGATTTTCACCGCAGGAGATTTTCGTAGCAGGAGATGTGCGCCACTGGAGATGTGCACCGCAGGAGATATGCACGCAGGAGATGTGCGCCGCAGGATGTGTGCGCAAAGTTTTTTTATTATTTTATTTATGTGCATCGCATGTTTTGCAACACAGGAGATGTGCGCAGCAGGAGATTTGCGCCGCAGGATGTGTGCGCACAGTTTTGTTATTAATTTGAGTTAATTATTATAATTTTTATGTAAATAAATGTTTCATTTATGTGCAACGCAGGGTGTGCGCCGCAGGATGTGCGCCGCAAGAGATGTGCACCACAGGAGATGTGCGCAGCAGGAGATGTGCACTGCAGGAGATGTGCGCAGCAGGAGATGTGGACCGCAAGAGATGTGCGCCTCAGGAGATGCGCGGCGTAAGAGATGTGCACGCAGGAGATGTGCGCAGCAGGAGATGTGCACCGCAGGAGATGTGCGCAGCAGGAGATGTGCGCCGCAAGAGATGTGCGCCACAGGAGATGTGCGCCGCAGGAGATGTGCGCAGCAGGGTGTGTGCACACGTTTTTTTTATTAATTTGATTTAATAATATTTTTTTGTAAATAAATGTTTCATTTATGTGCACCGCAGGGTATGCGCCGCAAGAGATGTGCACCGCCGGAGATGTGCGCATTAGGAGATGTGCACCGCAGGAGATGTGCGCAGCAGGAGATGTGTGCCGCAGGAGACGTGCGCAGCAGGAGATGTGCACCACTTGGGATATTCACTGCAGGAGATGTGCGCTGCAGGAGATGTGCATGCAGGAGATGTGAGCCGCAGGAGACGTACATAGCAGGAGATGTGCGCCGCAGGCGATATGCGCAGCAGGAGATGTGTGCCGCAGTTTTTTTATTAATTTGATTTGATTTTTTTCTTTTTTTGTAAATAACTGTTTTATTTATGTGCAACGCATAGTTCGCAACGCAGGATGTGCGCCGCAAGAGATATGCACCGCAGGAGATGTGCGCAACAGGAGACGTGCACCACAGGAGATGTGCGCAGCAGGAGATGTGCACCGCAGGAGATGTGCGCCGCAGGAGATGTGCACCGCAGGAGATGTGCACGCAGGAGATTAGCACGCAGGAGATGTGCGCTGCAGGATTTGTGCGCACAGTTTTTTTATTAATTTGATTTGATTTTTTAATTTTTTTGTAAATAACTGTTTCATTTATGTGCAACGCAGGGTTCGCAACGCAGGATGTGCGCCACAAGAGATATGCACCGCAGGAGATGTGCGCAACAGGAAATGTGCACCACAGGAGATGTGCGCAGCAGGAGATGTGCACCGCAGGAGATGTGCGCCGCAGGAGATGTGCACCGCAGGAGATGTGCACGCAGGAGATTAGCACGCAGGAGATGTGCGCCGCAGGATGTGTGCACTGCAGGAGATGTGCGCAGCAGGAGATGTGCACCGCAGGAGATGTACACCGCAGGAGATGTGCGCAGCAGGAGATGTGCACCGCAGGAGATTTGTACGCAGGAGATGTGCGCAGCAGGAGATGTGCACCGCAGGAGATGTGCGCAGCAGGAGATGTGCACCGCAGGAGATGTGCGCAGCAGGAGATGTGCACCGCAATAGATGTGCGCCGCAAGAAATGTGCGCCACAGGAGATGTGCGCCGCAGGAGATGTGCGCAGCAGGAGATGTGCACCGCAAGAGATGTGCGCCGCAAGAGATGTGCGCCACAGGAGATGTGCGCCGCAGGAGATGTGCGCAGCAGGGTGTGTGCACACGTTTTTTTTATTAATTTGATTTAATAATATTTTTTTGTAAATAAATGTTTCATTTATGTGCACCGCAGGGTGTGCGCCGCAAGAGATGTGCACCGCCGGAGATGTGCGCATTTGGAGATGTGCACCGCAGGAGATGTGCGCAGCAGGAGATGTGTGCCGCAGGAGACGTGCGCAGCAGGAGATGTGCACCACTTGGGATATTCACTGCAGGAGATGTGCGCTGCAGGAGATGTGCATGCAGGAGATGTGAGCCGCAGGAGACGTACATAGCAGGAGATGTGCGCCGCAGGCGATATGCGCAGCAGGAGATGTGTGCCGCAGTTTTTTTATTAATTTGATTTGATTTTTTTCTTTTTTTGTAAATAACTGTTTTATTTATGTGCAACGCATAGTTCGCAACGCAGGATGTGCGCCGCAAGAGATATGCACCGCAGGAGATGTACGCAACAGGAGATGTGCACCACAGGAGATGTGCGCAGCAGGAGATGTGCACCGCAGGAGATGTGCACCGCAGGAGATGTGCGCAACAGGAGATGTGCACCACAGGAGATGTGCGCTGCAGGATTTGTGCGCACAGTTTTTTTATTAATTTGAGTTAATTATTATTATTTTTTTGTAAATAAATGTTTCATTTATGTGCACCGCAGGGTGCGCGCTGCAAGAGATGTGCACCGCCGGAGAGGTGCGCCACTGGAGATGTACATCGCAGGATATGTGCGCCGCAGGAGAGATGTGCATGCAGGAGATGTGAGCCGCAGGAGATGTACATAGCAGGAGATGTGCGCCGCAGGCGATATGCGCAGCAGGAGATGTGTGCCGCAGTTTTTTTATTAATTTGATTTGATTTTTTGATTTTTTTGTAAATAAATGTTTCATTTATGTGCAACGCAGGGTGTGCGCCGCAGGATGTGCGCCGCAAGAGATGTGCACCGCAGGAGATGTGTGCAGCAGGAGATGTGCGCTGCAGGAGAAGTGCACCGCAGGAGATGTGCGCCGCAGGAGATGTGCACCGCAGGAGATGAGTGCCACAGGAGATGTGCGCTGCAGGACATGTACATAGCAGGAGATATGCGCCGCAGGCGATATGCGCAGCAGGAGATGTGCGCCACTGGAGATGTGCATCGCAGGAGATGTGCGCCGCAGGAGATGTGCATGCAGGAGATGTGAGCCGCAGGAGATGTACATAGCAGGAGATGTGCGCCGCAGGCGATATGCGCAGCAGGAGATGTGTGCCGCAGTTTTTTTATTAATTTGATTTGATTTTTTAATTTTTTTGTAAATAACTGTTTTATTTATGTGCAACGCAGGGTTCGCAACGCAGGATGTGCGCCGCAAGAGATATGCACCGCAGGAGATGTGCGCAACAGGAAATGTGCACCACAGGAGATGTGCGCAGCAGGAGATGTGCACCGCAGGAGATGTGCGCCGCAGGAGATGTGCACCGCAGGAGATGTGCACGCAGGAGATTAGCACGCAGGAGATTTGCGCCGCAGGATGTGTGCGCACAGTTTTTTTATTAATTTTATTTATGTGCATCGCATGTTGTGCAAAGCAGGAGATGTGCACAGCAGGAGATTTGCGCCGCAGGATGTGTGCGCACAGTTTTTTTATTAATTTGAGTTAATTATTATAATTTTTTTGTAAATAAATGTTTCATTTATGTGCAACGAAGGGTGTGCGCCGCAGGATGTGCGCCGCAAGAGATATGCACCGCCGGAGATGTGCGCAGCAGGAGATGTGCACCGCAGGAGATGTAAACCGCAGGAGATGTGCGCAGCAGGAGATGTGCACCGCAGGAGATGTGTACGCAGGAGATATGCGCCGCAGGAGATGAGTGCCGCAGGAGATGTGCGCCGCAGGATGTGTGCGGAGATGTGCAACGCAGGAGATGTGCGCAGCAGGAGATGTGCACCGCAGGAGATGTGCGCCGCAGGAGATGTGCACCGTAGGAGATGTGCGCAGCAGGAGATTGGCACGCAGGAGATGTGCGCCGCAGGATGTGTGCGCACAGTTTTTTTATTAATTTTATTCATGTGCATCGCATGTTCTGCAATGCAGGAGATGTGCGCAGCAGGAGATTTGCGCCGCAGGATGTGTGCGCACAGTTTTTTTATTAATTTGACTTAATTATTATAATTTTTTTGTAAATAAATGTTTCATTTATGTGCAACGAAGGGTGTGCGCCGCAGGATGTGTGCCGCAAGAGATGTGCACCGCCGGAGATGTGCGCAGCAGGAGATGTGCACCACAGGAGATGTGCACCGCAGGAGATGTGCGCCTCAGGAGATGTGCACCGCAGGAGATGTGCGCGGCAGGATGTGCGCCGCTAGAGATATGCACCGCCGCAGATGTGCGCAGCAGGAGATGTGCACCGCTGGAGATGTACACCGCAGGAGATGTGCGCAGCAGGAGATGTGCACCGCAGGAGATGTGTACGCAGGAGATATGCGCCGCAGGACATGAGTGCCGCAGGCGATGTGCGCCGCAGGATGTGTGCGCACATTTTTTTTAGGAATTTGAGTTAATTATTATTATTTTTTGTAAATAAATGTTTCTTTTATGTGCACCGCAGGGTGTGCGATGCAGGATTTTCACCGCAGGAGATTTTCGTAGCAGGAGATGTGCGCCACTGGAGATGTGCAACGCAGGAGATATGCACGCAGGAGATGTGCGCCGCAGGATGTGTGCGCAAAGTTTTTTTATTATTTTATTTATGTGCATCACATGTTTTGCAACACAGGAGATGTGCGCAGCAGGAGATTTGCGCCGCAGGATGTGTGCGCACAGTTTTGTTATTAATTTGAGTTAATTATTATAATTTTTTTGTAAATAAATGTTTCATTTATGTGCAACGCAGGGTTTGCGCCGCAGGATGTGCGCCGCAAGAGATGTGCACCACAGGAGATGTGCGCAGCAGGAGATGTGCACTGCAGGAGATGTGCGCAGCAGGAGATGTGGACCGCAAGAGATGTGCGCCGCAGGAGATGCGCGGAGTAAGAGATGTGCACGCAGGAGATGTGCGCAGCAGGAGATGTGCGACCGCAGGAGATGTGCGCAGCAGGAGATGTGCACCGCAGGAGATGTGCGCAGCAGGAGATGTGCACCGCAAGAGATGTGCGCCGCAAGAGATGTGCGCCACAGGAGATGTGCGCCGCAGGAGATGTGCGCAGCAGGGTGTGTGCACACGTTTTTTTTATTAATTTGATTTAATAATATTTTTTTGTAAATAAATGTTTCATTTATGTGCACCGCAGGGTGTGCGCCGCAAGAGATGTGCACCGCCGGAGATGTGCGCATTAGGAGATGTGCACCGCAGGAGATGTGCGCAGCAGGAGATGTGTGCCGCAGGAGACGTGCGCAGCAGGAGATGTGCACCACTTGGGATATTCACTGCATGAGATGTGCACTGCAGGAGATGTGCATGCAGGAGATGTGAGCCGCAGGAGACGTACATAGCAGGAGATGTGCGCCGCAGGCGATATGCGCAGCAGGAGATGTGTGCCGCAGTTTTTTTATTAATTTGATTTGATTTTTTTCTTTTTTTGTAAATAACTGTTTTATTTATGTGCAACGCATAGTTCGCAACGCAGGATGTGCGCCGCAAGAGATATGCACCGCAGGAGATGTGCGCAACAGGAGATGTGCACCACAGGAGATGTGCGCAGCAGGAGATGTGCACCGCAGGAGATGTGCGCCGCAGGAGATGTGCACCGCAGGAGATGTGCACGCAGGAGATTAGCACGCAGGAGATGTGCGCTGCAGGATTTGTGAGCACAGTTTTCTTATTAATTTGAGTTAATTATTATTATTTTTTTGTAAATAAATGTTTCATTTATGTGCACCGCAGGGCGCGATCCGCAAGAGATGTGCACCGCCGGAGATGTGCGCCACTGGAGATGTGCATCGCAGGAGATGTGCGCCGCAGGAGATGTGCATGCAGGAGATGTGAGCCGCAGGAGATGTACATAGCAGGAGATGTGCGCAGCAGGCGATATGCGCAGCAGGAGATGTGTGCCGCAGTTTTTTTATTAATTTGATTTGATTTTTTGATTTTTTTGTAAATAAATGTTTCATTTATGTGCAACGCAGGGTGTGCGCCGCAGGAGATGTGCACCGCAGGAGATGTGCACGCAGGAGATTAGCACGCAGGAGATGTGCGCTGCAGGATTTGTGCGCACAGTTTTCTTATTAATTTGAGTTAATTATTATTATTTTTTTGTAAATAAATGTTTCATTTATGTGCACCGCAGGGTGCGCGCCGCAAGAGATGTGCACCGCCGGAGATGTGCGCCACTGGAGATGTGCATCGCAGGAGATGTGCGCCGCAGGAGATGTGCATGCAGGAGATGTGAGCCGCAGGAGATGTACATAGCAGGAGATGTGCGCAGCAGGCGATATGCGCAGCAGGAGATGTGTGCCGCAGTTTTTTTATTAATTTGATTTGATTTTTTGATTTTTTTGTAAATAAATGTTTCATTTATGTGCAACGCAGGGTGTGCGCCGCAGGATGTGCGCCGCAAGAGATGTGCACCGCAGGAGATGTGCGCAGCAAGAGATGTGCGCCGCAGGAGATGTGCGGCGCAAGAGATGTGCACGCAGGAGATGTGCGCAGCAGGAGATGTGCACCGCAGGAGATGTGCGCAGCAGGAGATGTGCACAGCAGGAGATGTGCGCAGCAGGAGATGTGCACCGCAAGAGATGTGCGCCGCAAGAGATGTGCGCCACAGGAGATGTGCGCCGCAGGAGATGTGCGCAGCAGGGTGTGTGCACACGTTTTTTTTATTAATTTGATTTAATAATATTTTTTTGTAAATAAATGTTTCATTTATGTACACCGCAGGGTGTGCGCCGCAAGAGATGTGCACCGCCGGAGATGTGCGCATTAGGAGATGTGCACCGCAGGAGATGTGCGCAGCAGGAGATGTCTGCCGCAGGAGACGTACATAGCAGGAGACGTGCGCAGCAGGAGATGTGCACCACTTCGGATATTCACTGCAGGAGATGTGCGCTGCAGGAGATGTGCATGCAGGAGATGTGAGCCGCAGGAGACGTACATAGCAGGAGATGTGCGCCGCAGGCGATATGCGCAGCAGGAGATGTGTGCCGCAGTTTTTTTATTAATTTGATTTGATTTTTTTCTTTTTTTGTAAATAACTGTTTTATTTATGTGCAACGCATAGTTCGCAACGCAGGATGTGCGCCGCAAGAGATATGCACCGCAGGAGATGTGCGCAACAGGAGATGTGCACCACAGGAGATGTGCGCAGCAGGAGATGTGCACCGCAGGAGATGTGCACGCAGGAGATTAGCACGCAGGAGATGTGCGCTGCAGGATTTGTGCGCACAGTTTTTTTATTAATTTGAGTTAATTATTATTATTTTTTTGTAAATAAATGTTTCATTTATGTGCACCGCAGGGTGCGCGCCGCAAGAGATGTGCACTGCCGGAGATGTGCGCCACTGGAGATGTGCATCGCAGGATATGTGCGCCGCAGGAGATGTGCATGCAGGAGATGTGAGCCGCAGGAGATGTACATAGCAGGAGATGTGCGCCGCAGGCGATATGCGCAGCAGGAGATGTGTGCCGCAGTTTTTTTATTAATTTGATTTGATTTTTTGATTTTTTTGTAAATAAATGTTTCATTTATGTTCAACGCAGGGTGTGCGCCGCAGGATGTGCGCCGCAAGAGATGTGCACCGCAGGAGATGTGTGCAGCAGGAGATGTGCGCCGCAGGAGAAGTGCACCGCAGGAGATGTGCGCCGCAGGAGATGTGCACCGCAGGAGATGTGCGCAGCAGGAGATTGGCACGCAGGAGATGTGCGCCACAGGATGTGTGCGCACAGTTTTTTTATTAATTTGAGTTCATTATTATAATTTTTTTGTAAATAAATGTTTCATTTATGTGCAACGAAGGGTGTGCGCCGCAGGATGTGCGCCGCAAGAGATGTGCACCGCAGGAGATGTGTGCAGCAGGAGATGTGCTCCGCAGGAGATGTGCGCCGCAGGAGATGTGCAACGCAGGAGATGTGCGCAGCAGGAGATTGGCACGCAGGAGATGTGCGCCGCAGGATGTGTGCGCACAGTTTTTTTATTAATTTGAGTTCATTATTATAATTTTTTTGTAAATAAATGTTTCATTTATGTGCAACGAAGGGTGTGCGCAGCAGGATGTGCGCCGCAAGAGATTTGCACCGCCGGAGATGTGGGCAGCAGGAGATGTGCACCGCAGGAGATGTACAACGCAGGAGATGTGCGCAGCAGGAGATGTGCACCGCAGGAGATGTGTACGCAGGAGATATGCGCCGCAGGAGATGTGCGCAGCAGGAGATGTGCACCACTTGAGATATGCACTGCAGGAGATGTGCACAGGAAATGTGCGCTGCAGGACATGTACATAGCAGGAGATATGCGCCGCAGGCGATATGCGCAGCAGGAGATGTGCGCCACTGGAGATGTACATAGCAGGAGATGTGCGCAGCAGGAGATGTGCGCCGCAGGAGATGTGCACCGCAGGAGATGTGCACGCAGGAGATTAGCACGCAGGAGATGTGCACTTAGGAGATGTGCGCTGCAGGAGATGTGCGCCGCAGGAGATGTGCGCAGCAGGAGATGTGCACTGCAGGAGATGTGTACGCACAGTTTTTTTAGGAATTTGAGTTAATTATTATTATTTTTTGTAAATAAATGTTTCATTTATGTGCACCTCAGGAGATTTGCGCAGCAGGAGATGTGCGCCACTGGAGATGTGCACCACAGGAGATGTGAACGCAGGAGATGTGCACGCAGGAGATGTGCGCCGCAGGAGATGTGCAACGCAGGATATGTGCACGCAGGAGATGTGCGCAGCAGGAGATGTGCGCCTCAGGAGATGTGCGCAGCAGGGTGTGTGCACACGTTTTTTTTATTAATTTGATTTAATAATATTTTTTTGTAAATAAATGTTTCATTTATGTGCACCGCAGGGTGTGCGCCGTAAGAGATGTGCACTGCCGGAGATGTGCGCATTAGGAGATGTGCACAGCAGGAGACGTGCACCGCAGGAGATGTGCGCCGCAGGAGATGAGTGCCGCAGGAGATGTGTGCCACAGGATGTGTGCGCACAGTTTTTTTAGGAATTTGAGTTAATTATTATTATTTTTTGTAAATAAATGTTTCATTTATGTGCACCGCAGGGTGTGCGACGCAGGATGTTCACCGCAGGAGATTTCCGCAGCAGGAGATCTGCGCCACTGGAGATGTGCACCGCAAGAGATGTGCACGCAGGAGATGTGCACTTAGGAGATGTGCGCTGCAGGAGATGTGCGCCGCAGGAGATGTGCACGCAGGAGATGTGCGTCATCGGAGATGTGCACCGCAGGAGATGTGCGCCGCAGGCGATATGCGCAGCAGGAGATGTACATAGCAGGAGATGTGCGCCGCAGGAGATATACATAGCAGGAGATGTGCGCCGCAAGAGATGTGCAAGCAGGAGATGTGCAATGCAGGATGTGTGCGCACAGTTTTTTTAGGAATTTGAGTTAATTATTATTATTTTTTGTAAATAAATGTTTAATTTATTTGCACCGCAGGGTGTGCGACGCAGGATGTACACCGCAGGAGATTTGCGTAGCAGGAGATGTGCGCCACTGGAGATTTGCACCACAGGAGATGTGCACGCAGGAGATGTGCGCCGCAGGAGATGTACATAGCAGGAGATGTGCACGCAGGAGATGTGCGCCGCAGGAGATGTACATAGCAGGAGATGTGCGCCGCAGGCGATATGCGCCACCGGAGATGTGCACCGCAGGAGATGTGCGCCGCAGGAGATGTGCACGCAGGAGATGTGCAACGCAGGATATGTGCGCAGCAGGAGATGTGCGCCTCAGGAGATGTGCGCAGCAGGGTTTGCGCACACGTTTTTTTTATTAATTTGATTTAATAATATTTTTTTGTAAATAAATGTTTCATTTATGTGCACCGCAGGGTGTGCGCCGTAAGAGATGTGCACTGCCGGAGATGTGCGCATTAGGAGATGTGCACCGCAGGAGACGTGCGCTGCAGGAGATGTGCGCCGCAGGAGATGTACATAGCAGGAGATGTGCGCCGCAGGCGATATGCGCAGCAGGAGATGTACATAGCAGGAGATGTGCACGCAGGAGATGTGCGCCGCAGGAGATGTACATAGCAGGAGATGTGCGCTGCAGGATGTGTGCGCACAGTTTTTTAGGAATTTGAGTTAATTATTATTATTTTTTGTGAATAAATGTTTCATTTATGTGCACCGCAGGGTGTGCGACGCAGGATGTTCACCGCAGGAGATTTCCGCAGCAGGAGATGTGCGCCACTGGAGATGTGCACCGCAAGAGATGTGCACGCAGGAGATGTGCACTTAGGAGATGTGCGCTGCAGGAGATATGCGCCGCAGTTGATGTGCACGCAGGAGATGTGCGCCATCGGAGATGTGCACCGCAGGAGATGTGCGCCGCAGGCGATATGCGCAGCAGGAGATGTACATAGCAGGAGATGTGCGCCGCAGGAGATGTCCACCGCAGGAGATGTGCGCAGCAGGAGATGTGCACAGCAGGAGATGTGTACACAGGAGATATGCGCCGCAGGAGATGAGTGCCGCAGGAGATGTGCGCCACAGGATGTGTGCGCACAGTTTTTTTAGGAATTTGAGTTAATTATTATTATTTTTTGTGAATAAATGTTTCATTTATGTGCACCGCAGGGTGTGCGACGCAGGATGTTCACCGCAGGAGATTTCCGCAGCAGTAGATGTGCGCCACTGGAGATGTGCACCGCAAGAGATGTGTACGCAGGAGATGTGCACTTAGGAGATGTGCGCTGCAGGAGATGTGCGCCGCAGGAGATGTGCACTCAGGAGATGTGCGCCATCGGAGATGTGCACCGCAGGAGATGTGCACTGCAGGAGATTTGCGCAGCAGGAGATGTGCACCGCAGGAGATGTGCGCAGCAGGAGATGTGCACTGCAGGAGATGTGTACGCACAGTTTTTTTAGGAATTTTAGTTAATTATTATTATTTTTTGTAAATAAATGTTTCATTTATGTGCACCTCAGGAGATTTGCGCAGCAGGAGATGTGCGCCACTGGAGATGTGCACCAAAGGAGATGTGCACGCAGGAGATGTGCACGCAGGAGATGTGCGCCGCAGGAGATTTACATAGCAGGAGATGAGCACGCAGGAGATGTACATAGCAGGATATGTGCACCGCAGGAGATGTCCACCGCAGGAGATGTGCGCCGCAGGTGATATGCGCAGCAGGAGATGTGCACGCAGGAGATGTGCGCTGCAGGAGATGTGCGCCGCAGGAGATGTGCACGCAGGAGATGTGCGCCATCGGAGATGTGCACCGCAGGAGATGTGCGCCGCAGGCGATATGCGCAGCAGGAGATGTACATAGCAGGAGATGTGCGCCGCAGGAGATAGACATAGCAGGAGATGTGCGCCGCAAGAGATGTGCAAGCAGGAGATGTGCAATGCAGGATGTGTGCGCACAGTTTTTTTAGGAATTTTTGAGTTAATTATTATTATTTTTTGTAAATAAATGTTTAATTTATTTGCACCGCAGGGTGTGCGACGCAGGATGTACACCGCAGGAGATTTGCGCAGCAGGAGATGTGCGCCACTGGAGATGTGCACCGCAGGAGATGTGCACGCAGGACATTTGCGCCGCAGGAGATGTACATAGCAGGAGATGTGCACGCAGGAGACGTGCACTGCAGGAGATTTGCGCAGCAGGAGATGTGCACCGCAGGAGATCTGCACCGCAGGAGATGTGCGCAGCAGGAGATGTGCACTGCAGGAGATGTGTACGCACAGTTTTTTTAGGAATTTGAGTTAATTATTATTATTTTTTGTAAATAAATGTTTCATTTATGTGCACCTCAGGAGATTTGCGCAGCAGGAGATGTGCGCCACTGGAGATGTGCACCGCAGGAGATGTGCACGCAGAAGATGTGCGCCGCAGGAGATGTGCGCCGCAGGAGATTTACATAGCAGGAGATGAGCACTTAGGAGATGTACATAGCAGGATATGTGCACCACAGGAGATGTCCACCGCAGGAGATGTGCGCAGCAGGAGATGTGCACCGCAGGAGATGTGTACACAGGAGATATGCGCCGCAGGAGATGTGCAAGCAGGAGATGTGCAATGCAGGATGTGTGCGCACAGTTTTTTTAGGAATTTGAGTTAATTATTATTATTTTTTGTAAATAAATGTTTAATTTATTTGCACCGCAGGGTGTGCGACGCAGGATGTACACCGCAGGAGATTTGCGCAGCAGGAGATGTGCGCCACTGGAGATGTGCACCGCAGGAGATGTGCACGCAGGAGATGTGCGCCGCAGGAGATGTACATAGCAGGAGATGTGCACGCAGGAGATGTGCGCCTCAGGAGATGTACATAGCAGGAGATGTGCGCCGCAGGCGATATGTGCCACCGGAGATGTGCACCGCAGGAGATGTGCGCCGCAGGAGATGTGCACGCAGGGGATGTGCAACGCAGGATATGTGCACGCAGGAGATGTGCGCCTCAGGAGATGTGCGCAGCAGGGTGTGTGCACACGTTTTTTTTTATTAATTTGATTTAATAATATTTTTTTGTAAATAAATGTTTCATTTATGTGCACCGAAGGGTGTGCGATGCAGGTTTTTCACCGCAGGAGATTTGTGTAGCAGGAGATGTGCGCCACTGGAGATGTGCACCGCAGGAGATATGCACGAAGGAGATGAGTGCCGCAGGAGATGTGTGCCACAGGATGTGTGCGCACAGTTTTTTTAGGAATTTGAGTTAATTATTATTATTTTTTGTAAATAAATGTTTAATTTATTTGCACCGCAGGGTGTGCGACGCAGGATGTACACCGCAGGAGATTTGCGCAGCAGGAGATGTGCGCCACTGGAGATGTGCACTACAGGAGATGTGCACGCAGGAGATGTGCGCCGCAGGAGATGTACATAGCAGGAGATGTGCACGCAGGAGATGTGCGCCGCAGGAGATGTGCACGCAGGAGATGTGCGTCATCGGAGATGTGCACCGCAGGAGATGTGCGCCGCAGGCGATATGCGCAGCAGGAGATGTACATAGCAGGAGATGTGCGCCGCAGGAGATATACATAGCAGGAGATGTGCGCCGCAAGAGATGTGCAAGCAGGAGATGTGCAATGCAGGATGTGTGCGCACAGTTTTTTTAGGAATTTGAGTTAATTATTATTATTTTTTGTAAATAAATGTTTAATTTATTTGCACCGCAGGGTGTGCGACGCAGGATGTACACCGCAGGAGATTTGCGTAGCAGGAGATGTGCGCCACTGGAGATTTGCACCACAGGAGATGTGCACGCAGGAGATGTGCGCCGCAGGAGATGTACATAGCAGGAGATGTGCACGCAGGAGATGTGCGCCGCAGGAGATGTACATAGCAGGAGATGTGCGCCGCAGGCGATATGCGCCACCGGAGATGTGCACCGCAGGAGATGTGCGCCGCAGGAGATGTGCACGCAGGAGATGTGCAACGCAGGATATGTGCGCAGCAGGAGATGTGCGCCTCAGGAGATGTGCGCAGCAGGGTTTGCGCACACGTTTTTTTTATTAATTTGATTTAATAATATTTTTTTGTAAATAAATGTTTCATTTAAGTGCACCGCAGGGTGTGCGCCGTAAGAGATGTGCACTGCCGGAGATGTGCGCATTAGGAGATGTGCACCGCAGGAGACGTGCGCTGCAGGAGATGTGCGCCGCAGGAGATGTACATAGCAGGAGATGTGCGCCGCAGGCGATATGCGCAGCAGGAGATGTACATAGCAGGAGATGTGCACGCAGGAGATGTGCGCCGCAGGAGATGTACATAGCAGGAGATGTGCGCTGCAGGATGTGTGCGCACAGTTTTTTAGGAGTTTGAGTTAATTATTATTATTTTTTGTGAATAAATGTTTCATTTATGTGCACCGCAGGGTGTGCGACGCAGGATGTTCACCGCAGGAGATTTCCGCAGCAGGAGATGTGCGCCACTGGAGATGTGCACCGCAAGAGATGTGCACGCAGGAGATGTGCACTTAGGAGATGTGCGCTGCAGGAGATATGCGCCGCAGGAGATGTGCACGCAGGAGATGTGCGCCATCGGAGATGTGCACCGCAGGAGATGTGCGCCGCAGGCGATATGCGCAGCAGGAGATGTACATAGCAGGAGATGTGCGCCGCAGGAGATGTCCACCGCAGGAGATGTGCGCAGCAGGAGATGTGCACAGCAGGAGATGTGTACACAGGAGATATGCGCCGCAGGAGATGAGTGCCGCAGGAGATGTGCGCCACAGGATGTGTGCGCACAGTTTTTTTAGGAATTTGAGTTAATTATTATTATTTTTTGTGAATAAATGTTTCATTTATGTGCACCGCAGGGTGTGCGACGCAGGATGTTCACCGCAGGAGATTTCCGCAGCAGTAGATGTGCGCCACTGGAGATGTGCACCGCAAGAGATGTGTACGCAGGAGATGTGCACTTAGGAGATGTGCGCTGCAGGAGATGTGCGCCGCAGGAGATGTGCACTCAGGAGATGTGCGCCATCGGAGATGTGCACCGCAGGAGATTTGCGCAGCAGGAGATGTGCGCCACTGGAGATGTGCACTACAGGAGATGTGCACGCAGGAGATGTGCGCCGCAGGAGATGTACATAGCAGGAGATGTGCACGCAGGAGATGTGCGCCGCAGGAGATGTACATAGCAGGAGATGTGCGCCGCAGGCGATATGCGCAGCAGGAGATGTACATAGCAGGAGATGTGCGCCGCAGGAGATGTGCGCAGCATGAGATGTGCGCCTCAGGAGATGTGCGCAGCAGGGTGTGTGCACACGTTTTTTTTATTAGTTTGATTTAATAATATTTTTTTGTAAATAAATGTTTCATTTATGTGCACCGCAGGGTGTGCGACGCAGGATGTACACCGCAGGAGATGTGCGCAACAGGAAATGTGCACCACAGGAGATGTGCGCAGCAGGAGATGTGCACCGCAGGAGATGTGCGCCGCAGGAGATGTGCACCGCAGGAGATGTGCACGCAGGAGATTAGCACGCAGGAGATGTGCGCCGCAGGATGTGTGCACTGCAGGAGATGTGCGCTGCAGGAGATGTGCATGCAGGAGATGTGAGCCGCAGGAGACGTACATAGCAGGAGATGTGCGCCGCAGGCGATATGCGCAGCAGGAGATGTGCACCGCAGGAGATGTGCACGCAGGAGATTAGCACGCAGGAGATGTGCGCTGCAGGATTTGTGCGCACAGTTTTTTTATTAATTTGAGTTAATTATTATTATTTTTTTGTAAATAAATGTTTCATTTATGTGCACCGCAGGGTGCGCGCCGCAAGAGATGTGCACCGCCGGAGATGTGCGCCACTGGAGATGTGCATCGCAGGATATGTGCGCCGCAGGAGATGTGCATGCAGGAGATGTGAGCCGCAGGAGATGTACATAGCAGGAGATGTGCGCCGCAGGCGATATGCGCAGCAGGAGATGTGTGCCGCAGTTTTTTTATTAATTTGATTTGATTTTTTGATTTTTTTGTAAATAAATGTTTCATTTATGTGCAACGCAGGGTGTGCGCCGCAGGATGTGCGCCGCAAGAGATGTGCACCGCAGGAGATGTGTGCAGCAGGAGATGTGCGCATTAGGAGATGTGCACCGCAGGAGACGTGCACCGCAGGAGATGTGCGCCGCAGGAGATGAGTGCCGCAGGAGATGTGTGCCACAGGATGTGTGCGCACAGTTTTTTTAGGAATTTGAGTTAATTATTATTATTTTTTGTAAATAAATGTTTCATTTATGTGCACCGCAGGGTGTGCGACGCAGGATGTTCACCACAGGAGATTTCCGCAGCAGGAGATCTGCGCCACTGGAGATGTGCACCGCAAGAGATGTGCACTTAGGAGATGTGCGCTGCAGGAGATGTGCGCCGCAGGAGATGTGCACGCAGGAGATGTGCACGCAGGAGATGTGCGCCATCGGAGATGTGCACCGCAGGAGATGTGCGCCGCAGGCGATATGCGCAGCAGGAGATGTACATAGCAGGAGATGTGCGCCGCAGGAGATATACATAGCAGGAGATGTGCGCCGCAAGAGATGTGCAAGCAGGAGATGTGCAATGCAGGATGTGTGCGCACAGTTTTTTTAGGAATTTGAGTTAATTATTATTATTTTTTGTAAATAAATGTTTAATTTATTTGCACCGCAGGGTGTGCGACGCAGGATGTACACCGCAGGAGATTTGCGCAGCAGGAGATGTGCGCCACTGGAGATTTGCACCACAGGAGATGTGCACGCAGGAGATGTGCGCCGCAGGAGATGTACATAGCAGGAGATGTGCACGCAGGAGATGTGAGCCGCAGGAGATGTACATAGCAGGAGATGTGCGCCGCAGGCGATATGCGCCACCGGAGATGTGCACCGCAGGAGATGTGCGCCGCAGGAGATGTGCACGCAGGAGATGTGCAACGCAGGATATGTGCGCAGCAGGAGATGTGCGCCTCAGGAGATGTGCGCAGCAGGGTTTGCGCACACGTTTTTTTTATTAATTTGATTTAATAATATTTTTTTGTAAATAAATGTTTCATTTATGTGCACCGCAGGGTGTGCGCCGTAAGAGATGTGCACTGCCGGAGATGTGCGCATTAGGAGATGTGCACCGCAGGAGACGTGCGCTGCAGGAGATGTGCGCCGCAGGAGATGTGCGCCACTGGAGATGTGCACCGCAGGAGATGTGCACGCAGGACATTTGCGCCGCAGGAGATGTACATAGCAGGAGATGTGCACGCAGGAGACGTGCACTGCAGGAGATTTGCGCAGCAGGAGATGTGCACCGCAGGAGATCTGCACCGCAGGAGATGTGCGCAGCAGGAGATGTGCACTGCAGGAGATGTGTACGCACAGTTTTTTTAGGAATTTGAGTTAATTATTATTATTTTTTGTAAATAAATGTTTCATTTATGTGCACCTCAGGAGATTTGCGCAGCAGGAGATGTGCGCCACTGGAGATGTGCACCGCAGGAGATGTGCACGCAGAAGATGTGCGCCGCAGGAGATGTGCGCCGCAGGAGATTTACATAGCAGGAGATGAGCACTTAGGAGATGTACATAGCAGGATATGTGCACCACAGGAGATGTCCACCGCAGGAGATGTGCGCAGCAGGAGATGTGCACCGCAGGAGATGTGTACACAGGAGATATGCGCCGCAGGAGATGTGCAAGCAGGAGATGTGCAATGCAGGATGTGTGCGCACAGTTTTTTTAGGAATTTGAGTTAATTATTATTATTTTTTGTAAATAAATGTTTAATTTATTTGCACCGCAGGGTGTGCGACGCAGGATGTACACCGCAGGAGATTTGCGCAGCAGGAGATGTGCGCCACTGGAGATGTGCACCGCAGGAGATGTGCACGCAGGAGATGTGCGCCGCAGGAGATGTACATAGCAGGAGATGTGCACGCAGGAGATGTGCGCCTCAGGAGATGTACATAGCAGGAGATGTGCGCCGCAGGCGATATGTGCCACCGGAGATGTGCACCGCAGGAGATGTGCGCCGCAGGAGATGTGCACGCAGGGGATGTGCAACGCAGGATTTGTGCACGCAGGAGATGTGCGCCTCAGGAGATGTGCGCAGCAGGGTGTGTGCACACGTTTTTTTTTATTAATTTGATTTAATAATATTTTTTTGTAAATAAATGTTTCATTTATGTGCACCGAAGGGTGTGCGATGCAGGTTTTTCACCGCAGGAGATTTGTGTAGCAGGAGATGTGCGCCACTGGAGATGTGCACCGCAGGAGATATGCACGAAGGAGATGAGTGCCGCAGGAGATGTGTGCCACAGGATGTGTGCGCACAGTTTTTTTAGGAATTTGAGTTAATTATTATTATTTTTTGTAAATAAATGTTTAATTTATTTGCACCGCAGGGTGTGCGACGCAGGATGTACACCGCAGGAGATTTGCGCAGCAGGAGATGTGCGCCACTGGAGATGTGCACTACAGGAGATGTGCACGCAGGAGATGTGCGCCGCAGGAGATGTACATAGCAGGAGATGTGCACGCAGGAGATGTGCGCCGCAGGAGATGTGCACGCAGGAGATGTGCGTCATCGGAGATGTGCACCGCAGGAGATGTGCGCCGCAGGCGATATGCGCAGCAGGAGATGTACATAGCAGGAGATGTGCGCCGCAGGAGATATACATAGCAGGAGATGTGCGCCGCAAGAGATGTGCAAGCAGGAGATGTGCAATGCAGGATGTGTGCGCACAGTTTTTTTAGGAATTTGAGTTAATTATTATTATTTTTTGTAAATAAATGTTTAATTTATTTGCACCGCAGGGTGTGCGACGCAGGATGTACACCGCAGGAGATTTGCGTAGCAGGAGATGTGCGCCACTGGAGATTTGCACCACAGGAGATGTGCACGCAGGAGATGTGCGCCGCAGGAGATGTACATAGCAGGAGATGTGCACGCAGGAGATGTGCGCCGCAGGAGATGTACATAGCAGGAGATGTGCGCCGCAGGCGATATGCGCCACCGGAGATGTGCACCGCAGGAGATGTGCGCCGCAGGAGATGTGCACGCAGGAGATGTGCAACGCAGGATATGTGCGCAGCAGGAGATGTGCGCCTCAGGAGATGTGCGCAGCAGGGTTTGCGCACACGTTTTTTTTATTAATTTGATTTAATAATATTTTTTTGTAAATAAATGTTTCATTTAAGTGCACCGCAGGGTGTGCGCCGTAAGAGATGTGCACTGCCGGAGATGTGCGCATTAGGAGATGTGCACCGCAGGAGACGTGCGCTGCAGGAGATGTGCGCCGCAGGAGATGTACATAGCAGGAGATGTGCGCCGCAGGCGATATGCGCAGCAGGAGATGTACATAGCAGGAGATGTGCACGCAGGAGATGTGCGCCGCAGGAGATGTACATAGCAGGAGATGTGCGCTGCAGGATGTGTGCGCACAGTTTTTTAGGAGTTTGAGTTAATTATTATTATTTTTTGTGAATAAATGTTTCATTTATGTGCACCGCAGGGTGTGCGACGCAGGATGTTCACCGCAGGAGATTTCCGCAGCAGGAGATGTGCGCCACTGGAGATGTGCACTTAGGAGATGTGCGCTGCAGGAGATGTGCGCCGCAGGAGATGTGCACTCAGGAGATGTGCGCCATCGGAGATGTGCACCGCAGGAGATTTGCGCAGCAGGAGATGTGCGCCACTGGAGATGTGCACTACAGGAGATGTGCACGCAGGAGATGTGCGCCGCAGGAGATGTACATAGCAGGAGATGTGCACGCAGGAGATGTGCGCCGCAGGAGATGTACATAGCAGGAGATGTGCGCCGCAGGCGATATGCGCAGCAGGAGATGTACATAGCAGGAGATGTGCGCCGCAGGAGATGTGCGCAGCATGAGATGTGCGCCTCAGGAGATGTGCGCAGCAGGGTGTGTGCACACGTTTTTTTTATTAGTTTGATTTAATAATATTTTTTTGTAAATAAATGTTTCATTTATGTGCACCGCAGGGTGTGCGACGCAGGATGTACACCGCAGGAGATGTGCGCAACAGGAAATGTGCACCACAGGAGATGTGCGCAGCAGGAGATGTGCACCGCAGGAGATGTGCGCCGCAGGAGATGTGCACCGCAGGAGATGTGCACGCAGGAGATTAGCACGCAGGAGATGTGCGCCGCAGGATGTGTGCACTGCAGGAGATGTGCGCTGCAGGAGATGTGCATGCAGGAGATGTGAGCCGCAGGAGACGTACATAGCAGGAGATGTGCGCCGCAGGCGATATGCGCAGCAGGAGATGTGTGCCGCAGTTTTTTTATTAATTTGATTTGATTTTTTTCTTTTTTTGTAAATTACTCTTTTATTTATGTGCAACGCATAGTTCGCAACGCAGGAGGTGCGCCGCAAGAGATATGCACCGCAGGAGATGTGCGCAACAGGAGATGTGCACCACAGAAGATGTGCGCAGCAGGAGATGTGCACCGCAGGAGATGTGCACGCAGGAGATTAGCACGCAGGAGATGTGCGCTGCAGGATTTGTGCGCACAGTTTTTTTATTAATTTGAGTTAATTATTATTATTTTTTTGTAAATAAATGTTTCATTTATGTGCACCGCAGGGTGCGCGCCGCAAGAGATGTGCACCGCCGGAGATGTGCGCCACTGGAGATGTGCATCGCAGGATATGTGCGCCGCAGGAGATGTGCATGCAGGAGATGTGAGCCGCAGGAGATGTACATAGCAGGAGATGTGCGCCGCAGGCGATATGCGCAGCAGGAGATGTGTGCCGCAGTTTTTTTATTAATTTGATTTGATTTTTTGATTTTTTTGTAAATAAATGTTTCATTTATGTGCAACGCAGGGTGTGCGCCGCAGGATGTGCGCCGCAAGAGATGTGCACCGCAGGAGATGTGTGCAGCAGGAGATGTGCGCATTAGGAGATGTGCACCGCAGGAGACGTGCACCGCAGGAGATGTGCGCCGCAGGAGATGAGTGCCGCAGGAGATGTGTGCCACAGGATGTGTGCGCACAGTTTTTTTAGGAATTTGAGTTAATTATTATTATTTTTTGTAAATAAATGTTTCATTTATGTGCACCGCAGGGTGTGCGACGCAGGATGTTCACCACAGGAGATTTCCGCAGCAGGAGATCTGCGCCACTGGAGATGTGCACCGCAAGAGATGTGCACGCAGGAGATGTGCACTTAGGAGATGTGCGCTGCAGGAGATGTGCGCCGCAGGAGATGTGCACGCAGGAGATGTGCACGCAGGAGATGTGCGCCATCGGAGATGTGCACCGCAGGAGATGTGCGCCGCAGGCGATATGCGCAGCAGGAGATGTACATAGCAGGAGATGTGCGCCGCAGGAGATATACATAGCAGGAGATGTGCGCCGCAAGAGATGTGCAAGCAGGAGATGTGCAATGCAGGATGTGTGCGCACAGTTTTTTTAGGAATTTGAGTTAATTATTATTATTTTTTGTAAATAAATGTTTAATTTATTTGCACCGCAGGGTGTGCGACGCAGGATGTACACCGCAGGAGATTTGCGCAGCAGGAGATGTGCGCCACTGGAGATTTGCACCACAGGAGATGTGCACGCAGGAGATGTGCGCCGCAGGAGATGTACATAGCAGGAGATGTGCACGCAGGAGATGTGAGCCGCAGGAGATGTACATAGCAGGAGATGTGCGCCGCAGGCGATATGCGCCACCGGAGATGTGCACCGCAGGAGATGTGCGCCGCAGGAGATGTGCACGCAGGAGATGTGCAACGCAGGATATGTGCGCAGCAGGAGATGTGCGCCTCAGGAGATGTGCGCAGCAGGGTTTGCGCACACGTTTTTTTTATTAATTTGATTTAATAATATTTTTTTGTAAATAAATGTTTCATTTATGTGCACCGCAGGGTGTGCGCCGTAAGAGATGTGCACTGCCGGAGATGTGCGCATTAGGAGATGTGCACCGCAGGAGACGTGCGCTGCAGGAGATGTGCGCCGCAGGAGATTTACATAGCAGGAGATGTGCGCCGCAGGCGATATGCGCAGCAGGAGATGTACATAGCAGGAGATGTGCACGCAGGAGATGTGCACGCAGGAGATGTGCGCCGCAGGAGATGTACATAGCAGGAGATGTGCGCTGCAGGATGTGTGCGCACAGTTTTTTAGGAATTTGAGTTAATTATTATTATTTTTTGTGAATAAATGTTTCATTTATGTGCACCGCAGGGTGTGCGACGCAGGATGTTCACCGCAGGAGATTTCCGCAGCAGGAGATGTGCGCCACTGGAGATGTGCACCGCAAGAGATGTGCACGCAGGAGATGTGCACTTAGGAGATGTGCGCTGCAGGAGATATGCGCCGCAGGAGATGTGCACGCAGGAGATGTGCGCCATCGGAGATGTGCACCGCAGGAGATGTGCGCCGCAGGCGATATGCGCAGCAGGAGATGTACATAGCAGGAGATGTGCGCCGCAGGAGATGTCCACCGCAGGAGATGTGCGCAGCAGGAGATGTGCACAGCAGGAGATGTGTACACAGGAGATATGCGCCGCAGGAGATGAGTGCCGCAGGAGATGTGCGCCACAGGATGTGTGCGCACAGTTTTTTTAGGAATTTGAGTTAATTATTATTATTTTTTGTGAATAAATGTTTCATTTATGTGCACCGCAGGGTGTGCGACGCAGGATGTTCACCGCAGGAGATTTCCGCAGCAGTAGATGTGCGCCACTGGAGATGTGCACCGCAAGAGATGTGTACGCAGGAGATGTGCACTTAGGAGATGTGCGCTGCAGGAGATGTGCGCCGCAGGAGATGTGCACTCAGGAGATGTGCGCCATCGGAGATGTGCACCGCAGGAGACGTGCACTGCAGGAGATTTGCGCAGCAGGAGATGTGCACCGCAGGAGATGTGCGCAGCAGGAGATGTGCACTGCAGGAGATGTGTACGCACAGTTTTTTTAGGAATTTTAGTTAATTATTATTATTTTTTGTAAATAAATGTTTCATTTATGTGCACCTCAGGAGATTTGCGCAGCAGGAGATGTGCGCCACTGGAGATGTGCACCAAAGGAGATGTGCACGCAGGAGATGTGCACGCAGGAGATGTGCGCCGCAGGAGATTTACATAGCAGGAGATGAGCACGCAGGAGATTTACATAGCAGGATATGTGCACCGCAGGAGATGTCCACCGCAGGAGATGTGCGCCGCAGGCGATATGCGCAGCAGGAGACGTGCACGCAGGAGATGTGCGCTGCAGGAGATGTGCGCCGCAGGAGATGTGCACGCAGGAGATGTGCGCCATCGGAGATGTGCACCGCAGGAGATGTGCGCCGCAGGCGATATGCGCAGCAGGAGATGTACATAGCAGGAGATGTGCGCCGCAGGAGATAGACATAGCAGGAGATGTGCGCCGCAAGAGATGTGCAAGCAGGAGATGTGCAATGCAGGATGTGTGCGCACAGTTTTTTTAGGAATTTGAGTTAATTATTATTATTTTTTGTAAATAAATGTTTAATTTATTTGCACCGCAGGGTGTGCGACGCAGGATGTACACCGCAGGAGATTTGCGCAGCAGGAGATGTGCGCCACTGGAGATGTGCACCGCAGGAGATGTGCACGCAGGAGATGAGCACGCAGGAGATGTACATAGCAGGAGATGTGCACGCAGGAGACGTGCACTGCAGGAGATTTGCGCAGCAGGAGATGTGCACCGCAGGAGATCTGCACCGCAGGAGATGTGCGCAGCAGGAGATATGCACTGCAGGAGATGTGTACGCACAGTTTTTTTAGGAATTTGAGTTAATTATTATTATTTTTTGTAAATAAATGTTTCATTTATGTGCACCTCAGGAGATTTGCGCAGCAGGAGATGTGCGCCACTGGAGATGTGCACCGCAGGAGATGTGCACGCAGAAGATGTGCGCCGCAGGAGATGTGCGCCGCAGGAGATTTACATAGCAGGAGATGAGCACTTAGGAGATGTACATAGCAGGATATGTGCACCACAGGAGATGTCCACCGCAGGAGATGTGCGCAGCAGGAGATGTGCACCGCAGGAGATGTGTACACAGGAGATATGCGCCGCAGGAGATGTGCAAGCAGGAGATGTGCAATGCAGGATGTGTGCGCACAGTTTTTTTAGGAATTTGAGTTAATTATTATTATTTTTTGTAAATAAATGTTTAATTTATTTGCACCGCAGGGTGTGCGACGCAGGATGTACACCGCAGGAGATTTGCGCAGCAGGAGATGTGCGCCACTGGAGATGTGCACCGCAGGAGATGTGCACGCAGGAGATGTGCGCCGCAGGAGATGTACATAGCAGGAGATGTGCACGCAGGAGATGTGCGCCTCAGGAGATGTACATAGCAGGAGATGTGCGCCGCAGGCGATATGTGCCACCGGAGATGTGCACCGCAGGAGATGTGCGCCGCAGGAGATGTGCACGCAGGGGATGTGCAACGCAGGATATGTGCACGCAGGAGATGTGCGCCTCAGGAGATGTGCGCAGCAGGGTGTGTGCACACGTTTTTTTTATTAATTTGATTTAATAATATTTTTTTGTAAATAAATGTTTCATTTATGTGCACCGAAGGGTGTGCGATGCAGGTTTTTCACCGCAGGAGATTTGTGTAGCAGGAGATGTGCGCCACTGGAGATGTGCACCGCAGGAGATATGCACGAAGGAGATGAGTGCCGCAGGAGATGTGTGCCACAGGATGTGTGCGCACAGTTTTTTTAGGAATTTGAGTTAATTATTATTATTTTTTGTAAATAAATGTTTAATTTATTTGCACCGCAGGGTGTGCGACGCAGGATGTACACCGCAGGAGATTTGCGCAGCAGGAGATGTGCGCCACTGGAGATGTGCACCACAGGAGATGTGCACGCAGGAGATGTGCGCCGCAGGAGATGTACATAGCAGGAGATGTGCACGCAGGAGATGTGCGCCGCAGGAGATGTACATAGCAGGAGATGTGCGCCGCAGGCGAAATGCATAGCAGGAGATGTACATAGCAGGAGATGTGCGCCGCAGGAGATGTGCGCAGCATGAGATGTGCGCCTCAGGAGATGTGCGCAGCAGGGTGTGTGCACACGTTTTTTTTATTAGTTTGATTTAATAATATTTTTTTGTAAATAAATGTTTCATTTATGTGCACCGCAGGGTGTGCGACGCAGGATGTACACCGCAGGAGATGTGCGCAACAGGAAATGTGCACCACAGGAGATGTGCACAGCAGGAGATGTGCACCGCAGGAGATGTGCGCCGCAGGAGATGTGCACCGCAGGAGATGTGCACGCAGGAGATTAGCACGCAGGAGATGTGCGCCGCAGGATGTGTGCACTGCAGGAGATGTGCGCTGCAGGAGATGTGCATGCAGGAGATGTGAGCCGCAGGAGACGTACATAGCAGGAGATGTGCGCCGCAGGCGATATGCGCAGCAGGAGATGTGTGCCGCAGTTTTTTTATTAATTTGATTTGATTTTTTTCTTTTTTTGTAAATAACTCTTTTATTTATGTGCAACGCATAGTTCGCAACGCAGGATGTGCGCCGCAAGAGATATGCACCGCAGGAGATGTGCGCAACAGGAGATGTGCACCACAGGAGATGTGCGCAGCAGGAGATGTGCACCGCAGGAGATGTGCACGCAGGAGATTAGCACGCAGGAGATGTGCGCTGCAGGATTTGTGCGCACAGTTTTTTTATTAATTTGAGTTAATTATTATTATTTTTTTGTAAATAAATGTTTCATTTATGTGCACCGCAGGGTGCGCGCCGCAAGAGATGTGCACCGCCGGAGATGTGCGCCACTGGAGATGTGCATCGCAGGATATGTGCGCCGCAGGAGATGTGCATGCAGGAGATGTGAGCCGCAGGAGATGTACATAGCAGGAGATGTGCGCCGCAGGAGATGTGCACCGCAGGAGATGTACATAGCAGGAGATGTGAGCCGCAGGAGATGTACATAGCAGGAGATGTGCGCCGCAGGCGATATGCGCAGCAGGAGATGTGTGCCGCAGTTTTTTTATTAATTTGATTTGATTTTTTGATTTTTTTGTAAATAAATGTTTCATTTATGTGCAACGCAGGGTGTGCGCCGCAGGATGTGCGCCGCAAGAGATGTGCACCGCAGGAGATGTGTGCAGCAGGAGATGTGCGCCGCAGGAGAAGTGCACCGCAGGAGATGTGCGCCGCAGGAGATGTGCACCGCAGGAGATGTGCGCAGCAGGAGATTGGCACGCAGGAGATGTGCGCCGCAGGATGTGTGCGCACAGTTTTTTTATTAATTTGAGTTCATTATTATAATTTTTTTGTAAATAAATGTTTCATTTATGTGCAACGAAGGGTGTGCGCCGCAGGATGTGCGCCGCAAGAGATTTGCACCGCCGGAGATGTGGGCAGCAGGAGATGTGCACCGCAGGAGATGTACAACGCAGGAGATGTGCGCAGCAGGAGATGTGCACCGCAGGAGATGTGTATGCAGGAGATATGCGCCGCAGGAGATGTGCGCAGCAGGAGATGTGCACAACTTGAGATATGCACTGCAGGAGATGTGCACAGGAAATGTGCGCTGCAGGACATGTACATAGCAGGAGATATGCGCCGCAGGCGATATGCGCAGCAGGAGATGTGCGCCACTGGAGATGTGCATCGCAGGAGATGTGCGCCGCAGGAGATGTGCATGCAGGAGATGTGAGCCGCAGGAGATGTACATAGCAGGAGATGTGCGCCGCAGGTAATATGCGCATCAGGAGATGTGTGCCGCAGTTTTTTTATTAATTTGATTTGATTTTTTAATTTTTTTGTAAATAACTGTTTTATTTATGTGCAACGCAGGGTTCGCAACGCAGGATGTGCGCCACAAGAGATATGCACCGCAGGAGATGTGCGCAACAGGAAATGTGCACCACAGGAGATGTGCGCAGCAGGAGATGTGCACCGCAGGAGATGTGCGCCGCAGGAGATGTGCACCGCAGGAGATGTGCACGCAGGAGATTAGCACGCAGGAGATGTGCACTTAGGAGATGTGCGCTGCAGGAGATGTGCGCCGCAGGAGATGTGCACGCAGGAGATGTGCGCCATCGGAGATGTGCACCGCAGGAGATGTGCGCCGCAGGCGATATGCGCAGCAGGAGATGTACATAGCAGGAGATGTGCGCCGCAAGAGATGTGCAAGCAGGAGATGTGCAATGCAGGATGTGTGCGCACAGTTTTTTTAGGAATTTGAGTTAATTATTATTATTTTTTGTAAATAAATGTTTAATTTATTTGCACCGCAGGGTGTGCGACGCAGGATGTACACCGCAGGAGATTTGCGCAGCAGGAGATGTGCGCCACTGGAGATGTGCACCGCAGGAGATGTGCACGCAGGACATTTGCGCCGCAGGAGATGTACATAGCAGGAGATGTGAACGCAGGAGACGTGCACTGCAGGAGATTTGCACAGCAGGAGATGTGCACCGCAGGAGATCTGCACCGCAGGAGATGTGCGCAGCAGGAGATGTGCACTGCAGGAGATGTGTACGCACAGTTTTTTTAGGAATTTGAGTTAATTATTATTATTTTTTGTAAATAAATGTTTCATTTATGTGCACCTCAGGAGATTTGCGCAGCAGGAGATGTGCGCCACTGGAGATGTGCACCACAGGAGATGTGAACGCAGGAGATGTGCACGCAGGAGATGTGCGCCGCAGGAGATTTACATAGCAGGAGATAAGCACGCAGGAGATGTACATAGCAGGATATGTGCACCGCAGGAGATGTCCACCGCAGGAGATGTGCGCAGCAGGAGATGTGCACGCAGGAGATGTGCAACGCAGGATATGTGCACGCAGGAGATGTGCGCAGCAGGAGATGTGCGCCTCAGGAGATGTGCGCAGCAGGGTGTGTGCACACGTTTTTTTTATTAATTTGATTTAATAATATTTTTTTGTAAATAAATGTTTCATTTATGTGCACCGCAGGGTGTGCGCCGTAAGAGATGTGCACTGCCGGAGATGTGCGCATTAGGAGATGTGCACCGCAGGAGACGTGCACCGCAGGAGATGTGCGCCGCAGGAGATGAGTGCCGCAGGAGATGTGTGCCACAGGATGTGTGCGCACAGTTTTTTTAGGAATTTGAGTTAATTATTATTATTTTTTGTAAATAAATGTTTCATTTATGTGCACCGCAGGGTGTGCGACGCAGGATGTTCACCGCAGGAGATTTCCGCAGCAGGAGATCTGCGCCACTGGAGATGTGCACCGCAAGAGATGTGCACGCAGGAGATGTGCACTTAGGAGATGTGCGCTGCAGGAGATGTGCGCCGCAGGAGATGTGCACGCAGGAGATGTGCACGCAGGAGATGTGCGCCATCGGAGATGTGCACCGCAGGAGATGTGCGCCGCAGGCGATATGCGCAGCAGGAGATGTACATAGCAGGAGATGTGCGCCGCAGGAGATATACATAGCAGGAGATGTGCGCCGCAAGAGATGTGCAAGCAGGAGATGTGCAATGCAGGATGTGTGCGCACAGTTTTTTTAGGAATTTGAGTTAATTATTATTATTTTTTGTAAATAAATGTTTAATTTATTTGCACCGCAGGGTGTGCGACGCAGGATGTACACCGCAGGAGATTTGCGCAGCAGGAGATGTGCGCCACTGGAGATTTGCACCACAGGAGATGTGCACGCAGGAGATGTGCGCCGCAGGAGATGTACATAGCAGGAGATGTGCACGCAGGAGATGTGAGCCGCAGGAGATGTACATAGCAGGAGATGTGCGCCGCAGGCGATATGCGCCACCGGAGATGTGCACCGCAGGAGATGTGCGCCGCAGGAGATGTGCACGCAGGTGATGTGCAACGCAGGATATGTGCGCAGCAGGAGATGTGCGCCTCAGGAGATGTGCGCAGCAGGGTTTGCGCACACGTTTTTTTTATTAATTTGATTTAATAATATTTTTTTGTAAATAAATGTTTCATTTATGTGCACCGCAGGGTGTGCGCCGTAAGAGATGTGCACTGCCGGAGATGTGCGCATTAGGAGATGTGCACCGCAGGAGACGTGCGCTGCAGGAGATGTGCGCCGCAGGAGATGTACATAGCAGGAGATGTGCGCCGCAGGCGATATGCGCAGCAGGAGATGTACATAGCAGGAGATGTGCACGCAGGAGATGTGCACGCAGGAGATGTGCGCCGCAGGAGATGTACATAGCAGGAGATGTGCGCTGCAGGATGTGTGCGCACAGTTTTTTAGGAATTTGAGTTAATTATTATTATTTTTTGTGAATAAATGTTTCATTTATGTGCACCGCAGGGTGTGCGACGCAGGATGTTCACCGCAGGAGATTTCCGCAGCAGGAGATGTGCGCCACTGGAGATGTGCACCGCAAGAGATGTGCACGCAGGAGATGTGCACTTAGGAGATGTGCGCTGCAGGAGATATGCGCCGCAGGAGATGTGCACGCAGGAGATGTGCGCCATCGGAGATGTGCACCGCAGGAGATGTGCGCCGCAGGCGATATGCGCAGCAGGAGATGTACATAGCAGGAGATGTGCGCCGCAGGAGATGTCCACCGCAGGAGATGTGCGCAGCAGGAGATGTGCACAGCAGGAGATGTGTACACAGGAGATATGCGCCGCAGGAGATGAGTGCCGCAGGAGATGTGCGCCACAGGATGTGTGCGCACATTTTTTTTAGGAATTTGAGTTAATTATTATTATTTTTTGTGAATAAATGTTTCATTTATGTGCACCGCAGGGTGTGCGACGCAGGATGTTCACCGCAGGAGATTTCCGCAGCAGTAGATGTGCGCCACTGGAGATGTGCACCGCAAGAGATGTGTACGCAGGAGATGTGCACTTAGGAGATGTGCGCTGCAGGAGATGTGCGCCGCAGGAGATGTGCACTCAGGAGATGTGCGCCATCGGAGATGTGCACCGCAGGAGACGTGCACTGCAGGAGATTTGCGCAGCAGGAGATGTGCACCGCAGGAGATGTGCGCAGCAGGAGATGTGCACTGCAGGAGATGTGTACGCACAGTTTTTTTAGGAATTTTAGTTAATTATTATTATTTTTTGTAAATAAATGTTTCATTTATGTGCACCTCAGGAGATTTGCGCAGCAGGAGATGTGCGCCACTGGAGATGTGCACCAAAGGAGATGTGCACGCAGGAGATGTGCACGCAGGAGATGTGCGCCGCAGGAGATTTACATAGCAGGAGATGAGCACGCAGGAGATGTACATAGCAGGATATGTGCACCGCAGGAGATGTCCACCGCAGGAGATGTGCGCCGCAGGCTATATGCGCAGCAGGAGATGTGCACGCAGGAGATGTGCGCTGCAGGAGATGTGCGCCGCAGGAGATGTGCACGCAGGAGATGTGCGCCATCGGAGATGTGCACCGCAGGAGATGTGCGCCGCAGGCGATATGCGCAGCAGGAGATGTACATAGCAGGAGATGTGCGCCGCAGGAGATAGACATAGCAGGAGATGTGCGCCGCAAGAGATGTGCAAGCAGGAGATGTGCAATGCAGGATGTGTGCGCACAGTTTTTTTAGGAATTTGAGTTAATTATTATTATTTTTTGTAAATAAATGTTTAATTTATTTGCACCGCAGGGTGTGCGACGCAGGATGTACACCGCAGGAGATTTGCGCAGCAGGAGATGTGCGCCACTGGAGATGTGCACCGCAGGAGATGTGCACGCAGGAGATGTGCACGCAGGAGATGTACATAGCAGGAGATGTGCACGCAGGAGACGTGCACTGCAGGAGATTTGCGCAGCAGGAGATGTGCACCGCAGGAGATCTGCACCGCAGGAGATGTGCGCAGCAGGAGATGTGCACTGCAGGAGATGTGTACGCACAGTTTTTTTAGGAATTTGAGTTAATTATTATTATTTTTTGTAAATAAATGTTTCATTTATGTGCACCTCAGGAGATTTGCGCAGCAGGAGATGTGCGCCACTGGAGATGTGCACCGCAGGAGATGTGCACGCAGAAGATGTGCGCCGCAGGAGATGTGCGCCGCAGGAGATTTACATAGCAGGAGATGAGCACTTAGGAGATGTACATAGCAGGATATGTGCACCACAGGAGATGTCCACCGCAGGAGATGTGCGCAGCAGGAGATGTGCACCGCAGGAGATGTGTACACAGGAGATATGCGCCGCAGGAGATGTGCAAGCAGGAGATGTGCAATGCAGGATGTGTGCGCACAGTTTTTTTAGGAATTTGAGTTAATTATTATTATTTTTTGTAAATAAATGTTTAATTTATTTGCACCGCAGGGTGTGCGACGCAGGATGTACACCGCAGGAGATTTGCGCAGCAGGAGATGTGCGCCACTGGAGATGTGCACCGCAGGAGATGTGCACGCAGGAGATGTGCGCCGCAGGAGATGTACATAGCAGGAGATGTGCACGCAGGAGATGTGCGCCTCAGGAGATGTACATAGCAGGAGATGTGCGCCGCAGGCGATATGTGCCACCGGAGATGTGCACCGCAGGAGATGTGCGCCGCAGGAGATGTGCACGCAGGGGATGTGCAACGCAGGATATGTGCACGCAGGAGATGTGCGCCTCAGGAGATGTGCGCAGCAGGGTGTGTGAACACGTTTTTTTTATTAATTTGATTTAATAATATTTTTTTGTAAATAAATGTTTCATTTATGTGCACCGAAGGGTGTGCGATGCAGGTTTTTCACCGCAGGAGATTTGTGTAGCAGGAGATGTGCGCCACTGGAGATATGCACCGCAGGAGATATGCACGAAGGAGATGAGTGCCGCAGGAGATGTGTGCCACAGGATGTGTGCGCACAGTTTTTTTAGGAATTTGAGTTAATTATTATTATTTTTTGTAAATAAATGTTTAATTTATTTGCACCGCAGGGTGTGCGACGCAGGATGTACACCGCAGGAGATTTGCGCAGCAGGAGATGTGCGCCACTGGAGATGTGCACCACAGGAGATGTGCACGCAGGAGATGTGCGCCGCAGGAGATGTACATAGCAGGAGATGTGCACGCAGGAGATGTGCGCCGCAGGAGATGTACATAGCAGGAGATGTGCGCCGCAGGCGATATGCGCAGCAGGAGATGTACATAGCAGGAGATGTGCGCCGCAGGAGATGTGCGCAGCATGAGATGTGCGCCTCAGGAGATGTGCGCAGCAGGGTGTGTGCACACGTTTTTTTTATTAGTTTGATTTAATAATATTTTTTTGTAAATAAATGTTTCATTTATGTGCACCGCAGGGTGTGCGACGCAGGATGTACACCGCAGGAGATGTGCGCAACAGGAAATGTGCACCACAGGAGATGTGCGCAGCAGGAGATGTGCACCGCAGGAGATGTGCGCCGCAGGAGATGTGCACCGCAGGAGATGTGCACGCAGGAGATTAGCACGCAGGAGATGTGCGCCGCAGGATGTGTGCACTGCAGGAGATGTGCGCTGCAGGAGATGTGCATGCAGGAGATGTGAGCCGCAGGAGACGTACATAGCAGGAGATGTGCGCCGCAGGCGATATGCGCAGCAGGAGATGTGTGCCGCAGTTTTTTTATTAATTTGATTTGATTTTTTCTTTTTTTGTAAATAACTCTTTTATTTATGTGCAACGCATAGTTCGCAACGCAGGATGTGCGCCGCAAGAGATATGCACCGCAGGAGATGTGCGCAACAGGAGATGTGCACCACAGGAGATGTGCGCAGCAGGAGATGTGCACCGCAGGAGATGTGCACGCAGGAGATTAGCACGCAGGAGATGTGCGCTGCAGGATTTGTGCGCACAGTTTTTTTATTAATTTGAGTTAATTATTATTATTTTTTTGTAAATAAATGTTTCATTTATGTGCACCGCAGGGTGCGCGCCGCAGGCGATATGCGCAGCAGGAGATGTACATAGCAGGAGATGTGCGCCGCAAGAGATGTGCAAGCAGGAGATGTGCAATGCAGGATGTGTGCGCACAGTTTTTTTAGGAATTTGAGTTAATTATTATTATTTTTTGTAAATAAATGTTTAATTTATTTGCACCGCAGGGTGTGCGACGCAGGATGTACACCGCAGGAGATTTGCGCAGCAGGAGATGTGCGCCACTGGAGATGTGCACCGCAGGAGATGTGCACGCAGGACATTTGCGCCGCAGGAGATGTACATAGCAGGAGATGTGAACGCAGGAGACGTGCACTGCAGGAGATTTGCACAGCAGGAGATGTGCACCGCAGGAGATCTGCACCGCAGGAGATGTGCGCAGCAGGAGATGTGCACTGCAGGAGATGTGTACGCACAGTTTTTTTAGGAATTTGAGTTAATTATTATTATTTTTTGTAAATAAATGTTTCATTTATGTGCACCTCAGGAGATTTGCGCAGCAGGAGATGTGCGCCACTGGAGATGTGCACCACAGGAGATGTGAACGCAGGAGATGTGCACGCAGGAGATGTGCGCCGCAGGAGATTTACATAGCAGGAGATAAGCACGCAGGAGATGTACATAGCAGGATATGTGCACCGCAGGAGATGTCCACCGCAGGAGATGTGCGCAGCAGGAGATGTGCACGCAGGAGATGTGCAACGCAGGATATGTGCACGCAGGAGATGTGCGCAGCAGGAGATGTGCGCCTCAGGAGATGTGCGCAGCAGGGTGTGTGCACACGTTTTTTTTATTAATTTGATTTAATAATATTTTTTTGTAAATAAATGTTTCATTTATGTGCACCGCAGGGTGTGCGCCGTAAGAGATGTGCACTGCCGGAGATGTGCGCATTAGGAGATGTGCACCGCAGGAGACGTGCACCGCAGGAGATGTGCGCCGCAGGAGATGAGTGCCGCAGGAGATGTGTGCCACAGGATGTGTGCGCACAGTTTTTTTAGGAATTTGAGTTAATTATTATTATTTTTTGTAAATAAATGTTTCATTTATGTGCACCGCAGGGTGTGCGACGCAGGATGTTCACCGCAGGAGATTTCCGCAGCAGGAGATCTGCGCCACTGGAGATGTGCACCGCAAGAGATGTGCACGCAGGAGATGTGCACTTAGGAGATGTGCGCTGCAGGAGATGTGCGCCGCAGGAGATGTGCACGCAGGAGATGTGCACGCAGGAGATGTGCGCCATCGGAGATGTGCACCGCAGGAGATGTGCGCCGCAGGCGATATGCGCAGCAGGAGATGTACATAGCAGGAGATGTGCGCCGCAGGAGATATACATAGCAGGAGATGTGCGCCGCAAGAGATGTGCAAGCAGGAGATGTGCAATGCAGGATGTGTGCGCACAGTTTTTTTAGGAATTTGAGTTAATTATTATTATTTTTTGTAAATAAATGTTTAATTTATTTGCACCGCAGGGTGTGCGACGCAGGATGTACACCGCAGGAGATTTGCGCAGCAGGAGATGTGCGCCACTGGAGATTTGCACCACAGGAGATGTGCACGCAGGAGATGTGCGCCGCAGGAGATGTACATAGCAGGAGATGTGCACGCAGGAGATGTGAGCCGCAGGAGATGTACATAGCAGGAGATGTGCGCCGCAGGCGATATGCGCCACCGGAGATGTGCACCGCAGGAGATGTGCGCCGCAGGAGATGTGCACGCAGGTGATGTGCAACGCAGGATATGTGCGCAGCAGGAGATGTGCGCCTCAGGAGATGTGCGCAGCAGGGTTTGCGCACACGTTTTTTTTATTAATTTGATTTAATAATATTTTTTTGTAAATAAATGTTTCATTTATGTGCACCGCAGGGTGTGCGCCGTAAGAGATGTGCACTGCCGGAGATGTGCGCATTAGGAGATGTGCACCGCAGGAGACGTGCGCTGCAGGAGATGTGCGCCGCAGGAGATGTACATAGCAGGAGATGTGCGCCGCAGGCGATATGCGCAGCAGGAGATGTACATAGCAGGAGATGTGCACGCAGGAGATGTGCACGCAGGAGATGTGCGCCGCAGGAGATGTACATAGCAGGAGATGTGCGCTGCAGGATGTGTGCGCACAGTTTTTTAGGAATTTGAGTTAATTATTATTATTTTTTGTGAATAAATGTTTCATTTATGTGCACCGCAGGGTGTGCGACATAGGATGTTCACCGCAGGAGATTTCCGCAGCAGGAGATGTGCGCCACTGGAGATGTGCACCGCAAGAGATGTGCACGCAGGAGATGTGCACTTAGGAGATGTGCGCTGCAGGAGATATGCGCCGCAGGAGATGTGCACGCAGGAGATGTGCGCCATCGGAGATGTGCACCGCAGGAGATGTGCGCCGCAGGCGATATGCGCAGCAGGAGATGTACATAGCAGGAGATGTGCGCCGCAGGAGATGTCCACCGCAGGAGATGTGCGCAGCAGGAGATGTGCACAGCAGGAGATGTGTACACAGGAGATATGCGCCGCAGGAGATGAGTGCCGCAGGAGATGTGCGCCACAGGATGTGTGCGCACATTTTTTTTAGGAATTTGAGTTAATTATTATTATTTTTTGTGAATAAATGTTTCATTTATGTGCACCGCAGGGTGTGCGACGCAGGATGTTCACCGCAGGAGATTTCCGCAGCAGTAGATGTGCGCCACTGGAGATGTGCACCGCAAGAGATGTGTACGCAGGAGATGTGCACTTAGGAGATGTGCGCTGCAGGAGATGTGCGCCGCAGGAGATGTGCACTCAGGAGATGTGCGCCATCGGAGATGTGCACCGCAGGAGACGTGCACTGCAGGAGATTTGCGCAGCAGGAGATGTGCACCGCAGGAGATGTGCGCAGCAGGAGATGTGCACTGCAGGAGATGTGTACGCACAGTTTTTTTAGGAATTTTAGTTAATTATTATTATTTTTTGTAAATAAATGTTTCATTTATGTGCACCTCAGGAGATTTGCGCAGCAGGAGATGTGCGCCACTGGAGATGTGCACCAAAGGAGATGTGCACGCAGGAGATGTGCACGCTGGAGATGTGCGCCGCAGGAGATTTACATAGCAGGAGATGAGCACGCAGGAGATGTACATAGCAGGATATGTGCACCGCAGGAGATGTCCACCGCAGGAGATGTGCGCCGCAGGCTATATGCGCAGCAGGAGATGTGCACGCAGGAGATGTGCGCTGCAGGAGATGTGCGCCGCAGGAGATGTGCACGCAGGAGATGTGCGCCATCGGAGATGTGCACCGCAGGAGATGTGCGCCGCAGGCGATATGCGCAGCAGGAGATGTACATAGCAGGAGATGTGCGCCGCAGGAGATAGACATAGCAGGAGATGTGCGCCGCAAGAGATGTGCAAGCAGGAGATGTGCAATGCAGGATGTGTGCGCACAGTTTTTTTAGGAATTTGAGTTAATTATTATTATTTTTTGTAAATAAATGTTTAATTTATTTGCACCGCAGGGTGTGCGACGCAGGATGTACACCGCAGGAGATTTGCGCAGCAGGAGATGTGCGCCACTGGAGATGTGCACCGCAGGAGATGTGCACGCAGGAGATGTGCACGCAGGAGATGTACATAGCAGGAGATGTGCACGCAGGAGACGTGCACTGCAGGAGATTTGCGCAGCAGGAGATGTGCACCGCAGGAGATCTGCACCGCAGGAGATGTGCGCAGCAGGAGATGTGCACTGCAGGAGATGTGTACGCACAGTTTTTTTAGGAATTTGAGTTAATTATTATTATTTTTTGTAAATAAATGTTTCATTTATGTGCACCTCAGGAGATTTGCGCAGCAGGAGATGTGCGCCACTGGAGATGTGCACCGCAGGAGATGTGCACGCAGAAGATGTGCGCCGCAGGAGATGTGCGCCGCAGGAGATTTACATAGCAGGAGATGAGCACTTAGGAGATGTACATAGCAGGATATGTGCACCACAGGAGATGTCCACCGCAGGAGATGTGCGCAGCAGGAGATGTGCACCGCAGGAGATGTGTACACAGGAGATATGCGCCGCAGGAGATGTGCAAGCAGGAGATGTGCAATGCAGGATGTGTGCGCACAGTTTTTTTAGGAATTTGAGTTAATTATTATTATTTTTTGTAAATAAATGTTTAATTTATTTGCACCGCAGGGTGTGCGACGCAGGATGTACACCGCAGGAGATTTGCGCAGCAGGAGATGTGCGCCACTGGAGATGTGCACCGCAGGAGATGTGCACGCAGGAGATGTGCGCCACAGGAGATGTACATAGCAGGAGATGTGCACGCAGGAGATGTGCGCCTCAGGAGATGTACATAGCAGGAGATGTGCGCCGCAGGCGATATGTGCCACCGGAGATGTGCACCGCAGGAGATGTGCGCCGCAGGAGATGTGCACGCAGGGGATGTGCAACGCAGGATATGTGCACGCAGGAGATGTGCGCCTCAGGAGATGTGCGCAGCAGGGTGTGTGAACACGTTTTTTTTATTAATTTGATTTAATAATATTTTTTTGTAAATAAATGTTTCATTTATGTGCACCGAAGGGTGTGCGATGCAGGTTTTTCACCGCAGGAGATTTGTGTAGCAGGAGATGTGCGCCACTGGAGATATGCACCGCAGGAGATATGCACGAAGGAGATGAGTGCCGCAGGAGATGTGTGCCACAGGATGTGTGCGCACAGTTTTTTTAGGAATTTGAGTTAATTATTATTATTTTTTGTAAATAAATGTTTAATTTATTTGCACCGCAGGGTGTGCGACGCAGGATGTACACCGCAGGAGATTTGCGCAGCAGGAGATGTGCGCCACTGGAGATGTGCACCACAGGAGATGTGCACGCAGGAGATGTGCGCCGCAGGAGATGTACATAGCAGGAGATGTGCACGCAGGAGATGTGCGCCGCAGGAGATGTACATAGCAGGAGATGTGCGCCGCAGGCGATATGCGCAGCAGGAGATGTACATAGCAGGAGATGTGCGCCGCAGGAGATGTGCGCAGCATGAGATGTGCGCCTCAGGAGATGTGCGCAGCAGGGTGTGTGCACACGTTTTTTTTATTAGTTTGATTTAATAATATTTTTTTGTAAATAAATGTTTCATTTATGTGCACCGCAGGGTGTGCGACGCAGGATGTACACCGCAGGAGATGTGCGCAACAGGAAATGTGCACCACAGGAGATGTGCGCAGCAGGAGATGTGCACCGCAGGAGATGTGCGCCGCAGGAGATGTGCACCGCAGGAGATGTGCACGCAGGAGATTAGCACGCAGGAGATGTGCGCCGCAGGATGTGTGCACTGCAGGAGATGTGCGCTGCAGGAGATGTGCATGCAGGAGATGTGAGCCGCAGGAGACGTACATAGCAGGAGATGTGCGCCGCAGGCGATATGCGCAGCAGGAGATGTGTGCCGCAGTTTTTTTATTAATTTGATTTGATTTTTTCTTTTTTTGTAAATAACTCTTTTATTTATGTGCAACGCATAGTTCGCAACGCAGGATGTGCGCCGCAAGAGATATGCACCGCAGGAGATGTGCGCAACAGGAGATGTGCACCACAGGAGATGTGCGCAGCAGGAGATGTGCACCGCAGGAGATGTGCACGCAGGAGATTAGCACGCAGGAGATGTGCGCTGCAGGATTTGTGCGCACAGTTTTTTTATTAATTTGAGTTAATTATTATTATTTTTTTGTAAATAAATGTTTCATTTATGTGCACCGCAGGGTGCGCGCCGCAAGAGATGTGCACCGCCGGAGATGTGCGCCACTGGAGATGTGCATCGCAGGATATGTGCGCCGCAGGAGATGTGCATGCAGGAGATGTGAGCCGCAGGAGATGTACATAGCAGGAGATGTGCGCCGCAGGAGATGTGCACCGCAGGAGATGTGTACGCAGGAGATATGCGCCGCAGGAGATGTGCGCAGCAGGAGATGTGCACCACTTGAGATATGCACTGCAGGAGATGTGCAAAGGAAATGTGCGCTGCAGGACATGTACATAGCAGGAGATATGCGCCGCAGGCGATATGCGCAGCAGGAGATGTGCGCCACTGGAGATGTGCATCGCAGGAGATATGCGCCGCAGGAGATGTGCATGCAGGAGATGTGAGCCGCAGGAGATGTACATAGCAGGAGATGTGCGCCGCAGGCAATATGCGCATCAGGAGATGTGTGCCGCAGTTTTTTTATTAATTTGATTTGATTTTTTAATTTTTTTGTAAATAACTGTTTTATTTATGTGCAACGCAGGGTTCGCAACGCAGGATGTGCGCCACAAGAGATATGCACCGCAGGAGATGTGCGCAACAGGAAATGTGCACCACAGGAGATGTGCGCAGCAGGAGATGTGCACCGCAGGAGATGTGCGCCGCAGGAGATGTGCACCGCAGGAGATGTGCACGCAGGAGATTAGCACGCAGGAGATGTGCGCCGCAGGATGTGTGCACTGCAGGAGATGTGCGCAGCAGGAGATGTGCACCGCAGGAGATGTACACCGCAGGAGATGTGCGCAGCAGGAGATGTGCACCGCAGGAGATTTGTACGCAGGAGATGTGCGCAGCAGGAGATGTGCACCGCAGGAGATGTGCGCAGCAGGAGATGTGCACCGCAGGAGATGTGCGCAGCAGGAGATGTTCACCGCAAGAGATGTGCGCCGCAAGAAATGTGCGCCACAGGAGATGTGCGCCGCAGTAGATGTGCGCAGCAGGAGATGTGCACCGCAAGAGATGTGCGCCGCAAGAGATGTGCGCCACAGGAGATGTGCGCCTCAGGAGATGTGCGCAGCAGGGTGTGTGCACACGTTTTTTTTATTAATTTGATTTAATAATATTTTTTTGTAAATAAATGTTTCATTTATGTGCACCGCAGGGTGTGCGCCGCAAGAGATGTGCACCGCCGGAGATGTGCGCATTAGGAGATGTGCACCGCAGGAGATGTGCGCAGCAGGAGATGTGTGCCGCAGGAGACGTGCGCAGCAGGAGATGTGCACCACTTGGGATATTCACTGCAGGAGATGTGCGCTGCAGGAGATGTGCATGCAGGAGATGTGAGCCGCAGGAGAGGTACATAGCAGAAGATGTGCGCCGCAGGCGATATGCGCAGCAGGAGATGTGTGCCGCAGTTTTTTTATTAATTTGATTTGATTTTTTTCTTTTTTTGTAAATAAATGTTTCATTTATGTGCACCGCAGGGTGCGCGCCGCAAGAGATATGCACCGCCGGAGATGTGCGCCACTGGAGATGTACATAGCAGGAGATGTGCGCCGCAGGAGATATGCGCAGCAGGAGATGTGTGCCGCAGTTTTTTTATTAATTTGATTTGATTTTTTGATTTTTTTATAAATAAATGTTTCATTTATGTGCAACGCAGGGTGTGCGCCGCAGGATGTGCGCCGCAAGAGATGTGCACCGCAGGAGATGTGCGCAGCAAGAGATGTGCGCCGCAGGAGATGTGCGGCGCAAGAGATGTGCACGCAGGAGATGTGCGCAGCAGGAGATGTGCACCGCAGGAGATGTGCGCAGCAGGAGATGTGCACCGCAGGAGATGTGCGCAGCAGGAGATGTGCACCGCAAGAGATGTGCGCCGCAAGAAATGTGCGCCACAGGAGATGTGCGCCGCAGGAGATGTGCGCAGCAGGGTGTGTGCACAGGTTTTTTTTATTAACTTGATTTAATAATATTTTTTTGTAAATAAATGTTTCATTTATGTGCACCGCAGGGTGTGCGCCGCAAGAGATGTGCACGCAGGAGATGTGCGCAGCAGGAGATGTGCACCGCAGGAGATGTGCGCAGCAGGAGATGTGCACCGCAGGAGATGTGCGCAGCAGGAGATGTGCACCGCAAGAGATGTGCGCCGCAAGAAATGTGCGCCACAGGAGATGTGCGCCGCAGGAGATGTGCGCAGCAGGGTGTGTGCACAGGTTTTTTTTATTAACTTGATTTAATAATATTTTTTTGTAAATAAATGTTTCATTTATGTGCACCGCAGGGTGTGCGCCGCAAGAGATGTGCACCGCCGGAGATGTGCGCATTAGGAGATGTGCACCGCAGGAGATGTGCGCAGCAGGAGATGTGTGCCGCAGGAGACGTGCGCAGCAGGAGATGTGCACCACTTGGGATATTCACTGCAGGAGATGTGCGCTGCAGGAGATGTGCATGCAGGAGATGTGAGCCGCAGTTTTTTTATTAATTTGATTTGATTTTTTTCTTTTTTTGTAAATAACTGTTTCATTTATGTGCAACGCATAGTTCGCAATGCAGGATGTGCGCCGCAAGAGATATGCACCGCAGGCGATATGCGCAGCAGGAGATGTGCGCCACTGGAGATGTGCATCGCAGGAGATGTGCGCCGCCGGAGATGTGCATGCAGGAGATGTGAGCCGCAGGAGATGTACATAGCAGGAGATGTGCGCCGCAGGCAATATGCGCATCAGGAGATGTGTGCCCTAGTTTTTTTATTAATTTGATTTGATTTTTTAATTTTTTTGTAAATAACTGTTTTATTTATATGCAACGCAGGGTTCGCAACGCAGGATGTGCGCCACAAGAGATATGCACCGCAGGAGATGTGCGCAACAGGAAATGTGCACCACAGGAGATGTGCGCAGCAGGAGATGTGCACCGCAGGAGATGTGCGCCGCAGGAGATGTGCACCGCAGGAGATGTGCACGCAGGAGATTAGCACGCAGGAGATGTGCGCCGCAGGATGTGTGCACAGCAGGAGATGTGCGCAGCAGGAGATGTGCACCGCAGGAGATGTACACCGCAGGAGATGTGCGCAGCAGGAGATGTGCACCGCAGGAGATTTGTACTTAGGAGATGTGCGCAGCAGGAGATGTGCACCGCAGGAGATGTGCGCAGCAGGAGATGTGCACCGCAGGAGATGTGCGCAGCAGGAGATGTGCACCGCAAGAGATGTGCGCCGCAAGAAATGTGCGCCACAGGAGATGTGCGCCGCAGGAGATGTGCGCAGCAGGGTGTGTGCACAGGTTTTTTTTATTAACTTGATTTAATAATATTTTTTTGTAAATAAATGTTTCATTTATGTGCACCGCAGGGTGTGCGCCGCAAGAGATGTGCACCGCCGGAGATGTGCGCATTAGGAGATGTGCACCGCAGGAGATGTGCGCAGCAGGAGATGTGTGCCGCAGGAGACGTGCGCAGCAGGAGATGTGCACCACTTGGGATATTCACTGCAGGAGATGTGCGCTGCAGGAGATGTGCATGCAGGAGATGTGAGCCGCAGTTTTTTTATTAATTTGATTTGATTTTTTTCTTTTTTTGTAAATAACTGTTTCATTTATGTGCAACGCATAGTTCGCAACGCAGGATGTGCGCCGCAAGAGATATGCACCGCAGGAGATGTGCGCAACAGGAGATGTGCACCACAGGAGATGTGCGCAGCAGGAGATGTACACCGCAGGAGATGTGCGCCGCAGGAGATGTGCACCGCAGGAGATGTGCACGCAGGAGATTAGCACGCAGGAGATGTGCGCCACAGGATGTGTGCGCACAGTTTTTTTAGGAATTTGAGTTAATTATTATTATTTTTTGTGAATAAATGTTTCATTTATGTGCACCGCAGAGTGTGCGACGCAGGATATTCACCGCAGGAGATTTCCGCAGCAGGAGATGTGCGCCACTGGAGATGTGCACCGCAAGAGATGTGCACGCAGGAGATGTGCACTTAGGAGATGTGCGCTGCAGGAGATGTGCGCCGCAGGAGATGTGCACGCAGGAGATGTGCGCCATCGGAGATGTGCACCGCAGGAGATGTGCGCCGCAGGCGATATGCGCAGCAGGAGATGTACATAGCAGGAGATGTGCGCCGCAAGAGATGTGCAAGCAGGAGATGTGCAATGCAGGATGTGTGCGCACAGTTTTTTTAGGAATTTGAGTTAATTATTATTATTTTTTGTAAATAAATGTTTAATTTATTTGCACCGCAGGGTGTGCGACGCAGGATGTACACCGCAGGAGATTTGCGCAGCAGGAGATGTGCGCCACTGGAGATGTGCACCGCAGGAGATGTGCACGCAGGACATTTGCGCCGCAGGAGATGTACATAGCAGGAGATGTGAACGCAGGAGACGTGCACTGCAGGAGATTTGCGCAGCAGGAGATGTGCACCGCAGGAGATCTGCACCGCAGGAGATGTGCGCAGCAGGAGATGTGCACTGCAGGAGATGTGTACGCACAGTTTTTTTAGGAATTTGAGTTAATTATTATTATTTTTTGTAAATAAATGTTTCATTTATGTGCACTTCAGGAGATTTGCGCAGCAGGAGATGTGCGCCACTGGAGATGTGCACCACAGGAGATGTGCACGCAGGAGATTTGCACGCAGGAGATGTGCGCCGCAGGAGATTTACATAGCAGGAGATAAGCACGCAGGAGATGTACATAGCAGGATATGTGCACCGCAGGAGATGTCCACCGCAGGAGATGTGCGCAGCAGGAGATGTGCACAGCAGGAGATGTGTACACAGGAGATATGCGCCGCAGGAGATGAGTGCCGCAGGAGATGTTCGCCACAGGATGTGTGCGCACAGTTTTTTTAGGAATTTGAGTTAATTATTATTATTTTTTGTGAATAAATGTTTCATTTATGTGCACCGCAGAGTGTGCGACGCAGGATGTTCACCGCAGGAGATTTCCACAGCAGGAGATGTGCGCCACTGGAGATGTGCACCGCAAGAGATGTGCACGCAGGAGATGTGCACTTAGGAGATGTGCGCTGCAGGAGATGTGCGCCGCAGGAGATGTGCACGCAGGAGATGTGCGCCATCGGAGATGTGCACCGCAGGAGATGTGCGCCGCAGGCGATATGCGCAGCAGGAGATGTACATAGCAGGAGATGTGCGCCGCAAGAGATGTGCAAGCAGGAGATGTGCAATGCAGGATGTGTGCGCACAGTTTTTTTAGGAATTTGAGTTAATTATTATTATTTTTTGTAAATAAATGTTTAATTTATTTGCACCGCAGGGTGTGCGACGCAGAATGTACACCGCAGGAGATTTGCGCAGCAGGAGATGTGCGCCACTGGAGATGTGCACCGCAGGAGATGTGCACGCAGGACATTTGCGCCGCAGGAGATGTACATAGCAGGAGATGTGAACGCAGGAGACGTGCACTGCAGGAGATTTGCGCAGCAGGAGATGTGCACCGCAGGAGATCTGCACCGCAGGAGATGTGCGCAGCAGGAGATTTGCACTGCAGGAGATGTGTACGCACAGTTTTTTTAGGAATTTGAGTTAATTATTATTATTTTTTGTAAATAAATGTTTCATTTATGTGCACCTCAGGAGGTTTGCGCAGCAGGAGATGTGCGCCACTGGAGATGTGCACCGCAGGAGATGTGCACGCAGAAGATGTGCGCCGCAGGAGATGTGCGCCGCAGGAGATTTACATAGCAGGAGATGAGCACTTAGGAGATGTACATAGCAGGATATGTGCACCGCAGGAGATGTGCGCCGCAGGAGATGTACATAGCAGGAGATGTCCGCCGCAGGCGATATGCGCCACCGGAGATGTGCGCAGCAGGAGATGTGCACCGCAGGAGATGTGCGCAGCAGGAGATGTGCACCGCAAGAGATGTGCGCCGCAAGAGATGTGCGCCACAGGAGATGTGCGCCGCAGGAGATGTGCGCAGCAGGGTGTGTGCACACGTTTTTTTTATTAATTTGATTTAATAATATTTTTTTGTAAATAAATGTTTCATTTATGTACACCGCAGGGTGTGCGCCGCAAGAGATGTGCACCGCCGGAGATGTGCGCATTAGGAGATGTGCACCGCAGGAGATGTGCGCAGCAGGAGATGTGTGCCGCAGGAGACGTGCGCAGCAGGAGATGTGCACCACTTGGGATATTCACTGCAGGAGATGTGCGCTGCAGGAGATGTGCATGCAGGAGATGTGAGCCGCAGGAGACGTACATAGCAGGAGATGTGCGCCGCAGGCGATATGCGCAGCAGGAGATGTGTGCCGCAGTTTTTTTATTAATTTGATTTGATTTTTTTCTTTTTTTGTAAATAACTGTTTTATTTATGTGCAACGCATAGTTCGCAACGCAGGATGTGCGCCGCAAGAGATATGCACGGCAGGAGATGTGTGCAACAGGAGATGTGCACCACAGGAGATGTGCGCAGCAGGAGATGTGCACCGCAGGAGATGTGCACGCAGGAGATTAGCACGCAGGAGATGTGCGCTGCAGGATTTGTGCGCACAGTTTTTTTATTAATTTGAGTTAATTATTATTATTTTTTTGTAAATAAATGTTTCATTTATGTGCACCGCAGGGTGCGCGCCGCAAGAGATGTGCACCACCGGAGATGTGCGCCACTGGAGATGTGCATCGCAGGATATGTGCGCCGCAGGAGATGTGCATGCAGGAGATGTGAGCCGCAGGAGATGTACATAGCAGGAGATGTGCGCCGCAGGCGATATGCGCAGCAGGAGATGTGTGCCGCAGTTTTTTTATTAATTTGATTTGATTTTTTGATTTTTTTGTAAATAAATGTTTCATTTATGTGCAACGCAGGGTGTGCGCCGCAGGATGTGCGCCGCAAGAGATGTGCACCGCAGGAGATGTGTGCAGCAGGAGATGTGCGCCGCAGGAGAAGTGCACCGCAGGAGATGTGCGCCGCAGGAGATGTGCACCGCAGGAGATGTGCGCAGCAGGAGATTGGCACGCAGGAGATTTGCGCCGCAGGATGTGTGCGCACAGTTTTTTTATTAATTTGAGTTCATTATTATAATTTTTTTGTAAATAAATGTTTCATTTATGTGCAACGAAGGGTGTGCGCCGCAGGATGTGCGCCGCAAGAGATTTGCACCGCCGGAGATGTGGGCAGCAGGAGATGTGCACCGCAGGAGATGTACAACGCAGGAGATGTGCGCAGCAGGAGATGTGCACCGCAGGAGATGTGTACGCAGGAGATATGCGCCGCAGGAGATGTGCGCAGCAGGAGATGTGCACCACTTGAGATATGCACTGCAGGAGATGTGCACAGGAAATGTGCGCTGCAGGACATGTACATAGCAGGAGATATGCGCCGCAGGCGATATGCGCAGCAGGAGATGTGCGCCACTGGAGATGTGCATCGCAGGAGATGTGCGCCGCAGGAGATGTGCATGCAGGAGATGTGAGCCGCAGGAGATGTACATAGCAGGAGATGTGCGCCGCAGGCAATATGCGCATCAGGAGATGTGTGCCCTAGTTTTTTTATTAATTTGATTTGATTTTTTAATTTTTTTGTAAATAACTGTTTCATTTATATGCAACGCAGGGTTCGCAACGCAGGATGTGCGCCACAAGAGATATGCACCGCAGGAGATGTGCGCAACAGGAAATGTGCACCACAGGAGATGTGCGCAGCAGGAGATGTGCACCGCAGGAGATGTGCGCCGCAGGAGATGTGCACCGCAGGAGATGTGCACGCAGGAGATTAGCACGCAGGAGATGTGCGCCGCAGGATGTGTGCACTGCAGGAGATGTGCGCAGCAGGAGATGTGCACCGCAGGAGATGTACACCGCAGGAGATGTGCGCAGCAGGAGATGTGCACCGCAGGAGATTTGTACTTAGGAGATGTGCGCAGCAGGAGATGTGCACCGCAGGAGATGTGCGCAGCAGGAGATGTGCACCGCAGGAGATGTGCGCAGCAGAAGATGTGCACCGCAAGAGATGTGCGCCGCAAGAAATGTGCGCCACAGGAGATGTGCGCCGCAGGAGATGTGCGCAGCAGGGTGTGTGCACAGGTTTTTTTTATTGACTTGATTTAATAATATTTTTTTGTAAATAAATGTTTCATTTATGTGCACCGCAGGGTGTGCGCCACAAGAGATGTGCACCGCCGGAGATGTGCGCATTAGGAGATGTGCACCGCAGGAGATGTGCGCATCAGGAGATGTGTGCCGCAGGAGACGTGCGCAGCAGGAGATGTGCACCACTTGGGATATTCACTGCAGGAGATGTGCGCTGCAGGAGATGTGCATGCAGGAGATGTGAGCCGCAGTTTTTTTATTAATTTGATTTGATTTTTTTCTTTTTTTGTAAATAACTGTTTTATTTATGTGCAACGCATAGTTCGCAACGCAGGATGTGCGCCGCAAGAGATATGCACCGCAGGAGATCTGCGCAACAGGAGATGTGCACCACAGGAGATGTGCGCAGCAGGAGATGTACACCGCAGGAGATGTGCGCCGCAGGAGATGTGCACCGCAGGAGATGTGCACGCAGGAGATTAGCACGCAGGAGATGTGCGCCACAGGATGTGTGCGCACAGTTTTTTTAGGAATTTGAGTTAATTATTATTATTTTTTGTGAATAAATGTTTCATTTATGTGCACCGCAGAGTGTGTGACGCAGGATGTTCACCGCAGGAGATTTCCGCAGCAGGAGATGTGCGCCACTGGAGATGTGCACCGCAAGAGATGTGCACGCAGGAGATGTGCACTTAGGAGATGTGCGCTGCATGAGATGTGCGCCGCAGGAGATGTGCACGCAGGAGATGTGCGCCATCGGAGATGTGCACCGCAGGAGATGTGCGCCGCAGGCGATATGCGCAGCAGGAGATGTACATAGCAGGAGATGTGCGCCGCAAGAGATGTGCAAGCAGGAGATGTGCAATGCAGGATGTGTGCGCACAGTTTTTTTAGGAATTTGAGTTAATTATTATTATTTTTTGTAAATAAATGTTTAATTTATTTGCACCGCAGGGTGTGCGACGCAGGATGTACACCGCAGGAGATTTGCGCAGCAGGAGATGTGCGCCACTGGAGATGTGCACCGCAGGAGATGTGCACGCAGGACATTTGCGCCGCAGGAGATGTACATAGCAGGAGATGTGAACGCAGGAGACGTGCACTGCAGGAGATTTGCGCAGCAGGAGATTGGCACGCAGGAGATTTGCGCCGCAGGATGTGTGCGCACAGTTTTTTTATTAATTTGAGTTCATTATTATAATTTTTTTGTAAATAAATGTTTCATTTATGTGCAACGAAGGGTGTGCGCCGCAGGATGTGCGCCGCAAGAGATTTGCACCGCCGGAGATGTGGGCAGCAGGAGATGTGCACCGCAGGAGATGTACAACGCAGGAGATGTGCGCAGCAGGAGATGTGCACCGCAGGAGATGTGTACGCAGGAGATATGCGCCGCAGGAGATGTGCGCAGCAGGAGATGTGCACCACTTGAGATATGCACTGCAGGAGATGTGCACAGGAGATGTGCGCCGCAGGAGATTTACATAGCAGGAGATGAGCACTTAGGAGATGTACATAGCAGGATATGTGCACCGCAGGAGATGTGCGCCGCAGGTGATGTACATAGCAGGAGATGTCCGCCGCAGGCGATATGCGCCACCGGAGATGTGCACCGCAGGAGATGTGCGCCGCAGGAGATGTGCACGCAGGAGATGTGCAACGCAGGATATGTGCACGCAGGAGATGTGCGCAGCAGGAGATGTGCGCCTCAGGAGATGTGCGCAGCAGGGTGTGTGCACACGTTTTTTTTATTAATTTGATTTAATAATATTTTTTTGTAAATAAATGTTTCATTTATGTGCACCGCAGGGTGTGCGCCGTAAGAGATGTGCACTGCCGGAGATGTGCGCATTAGGAGATGTGCACTGCAGGAGACGTGCACCGCAGGAGATGTGCGCCGCAGGAGATGAGTGCCGCAGGAGATGTGTGCCACAGGATGTGTGCGCACAGTTTTTTTAGGAATTTGAGTTAATTATTATTATTTTTTGTAAATAAATGTTTCATTTATGTGCACCGCAGGGTGTGCGACGCAGGATGTTCACCGCAGGAGATTTCCGCAGCAGGAGATCTGCGCCACTGGAGATGTGCACCGCAAGAGATGTGCACGCAGGAGATATGCACTTAGGAGATGTGCGCTGCAGGAGATGTGCGCCGCAGGAGATGTGCACGCAGGAGATGTGCGCCATCGGAGATGTGCACCGCAGGAGATGTGCGCCGCAGGCGATGTGCGCAGCAGGAGATGTACATAGCAGGAGATGTGCGCCGCAGGAGATATACATAGCAGGAGATGTGCGCCGCAAGAGATGTGCAAGCAGGAGATGTGCAATGCAGGATGTGTGCTCACAGTTTTTTTAGGAATTTGAGTTAATTATTAGTATTTTTTGTAAATAAATGTTTAATTTATTTGCACCGCAGGGTGTGCGACGCAGGATGTACACCGCAGGAGATTTGCGCAGCAGGAGATGTGCGCCACTGGAGATTTGCACCACAGGAGATGTGCACGCAGGAGATGTGCGCCGCAGGAGATGTACATAGCAGGAGATGTGCACGCAGGAGATGTGCGCCGCAGGAGATGTACATAGCAGGAGATGTGCGCCGCAGGCGATATGCGCCACCGGAGATGTGCACCGCAGGAGATGTGCGCCGCAAGAGATGTGCACGCAGGAGATGTGCAACGCAGGATATGTGAGCAGCAGGAGATGTGCGCCTCAGGAGATGTGCGCAGCAGGGTTTGCGCACACGTTTTTTTTATTAATTTGATTTAATAATATTTTTTTGTAAATAAATGTTTCATTTATGTGCACCGCAGGGTGTGCGCCGTAAGAGATGTGCACTGCCGGAGATGTGCGCATTAGGAGATGTGCACCGCAGGAGACGTGCGCTGCAGGAGATGTGCGCCGCAGGAGATGTACATAGCAGGAGATGTGCGCCGCAGGCGATATGCGCAGCAGGAGATGTACATAGCAGGAGATGTGCACGCAGGAGATGTGCACGCAGGAGATGTGCGCCGCAGGAGATGTACATAGCAGGAGATGTGCGCTGCAGGATGTGTGCGCACAGTTTTTTAGGAATTTGAGTTAATTATTATTATTTTTTGTGAATAAATGTTTCATTTATGTGCACCGCAGGGTGTGCGACGCAAGATGTTCACCGCAGGAGATTTCCGCAGCAGGAGATGTGCGCCACTGGAGATGTGCACCGCAAGAGATGTGCACGCAGGAGATGTGCACTTAGGAGATGTGCGCTGCAGGAGATGTGCGCCGCAGGAGATGTGCACGCAGGAGATGTGCGCCATCGGAGATGTGCACCGCAGGAGATGTGCGCCGCAGGCGATATGCGCAGCAGGAGATGTACATAGCAGGATATGTGCACCGCAGGAGATCTGCACCGCAGGAGATGTGCGCAGCAGGAGATGTGCACCGCAGGAGATCTGCACCGCAGGAGATGTGCGCAGCAGGAGATGTTCACCGCAGGAGATGTGCACGCAGAAGATGTGCGCCGCAGGAGATGTGCGCCGCAGGAGATTTACATAGCAGGAGATGAGCACTTAGGAGATGTACATAGCAGGATATGTGCACCACAGGAGATGTCCACCGCAGGAGATGTGCGCAGCAGGAGATGTGCACCGCAGGAGATGTGTACACAGGAGATATGCGCCGCAGGAGATGTGCGCCACAGGATGTGTGCGCACAGTTTTTTTAGGAATTTGAGTTAATTATTATTATTTTTTGTAAATAAATGTTTCATTTATGTGCACCGCAAGGTGTGCGACGCAGGATGTTCACCGCAGGAGATTTCCGCAGCAGGAGATGTGCGCCACTGGAGATGTGCACCGCAAGAGATGTGCACGCAGGAGATGTGCACTTAGGAGATGTGCGCAGCAGGGTGTGTGCACACGTTTTTTTTATTAATTTGATTTAATAATATTTTTTTGTAAATAAATGTTTCATTTATGCGCACCGCAGGGTGTGCGCCGCAAGAGATGTGCACCGCCGGAGATGTGCGCATTAGGAGATGTGCACCGCAGGAGATGTGCGCAGCAGGAGATGTGTGCCGCAGGAGACGTGCGCAGCAGGAGATGTGCACCACTTGGGATATTCACTGCAGGAGATGTGCGCTGCAGGAGATGTGCATGCAGGAGATGTGAGCCGCAGGAGACGTACATAGCAGGAGATGTGCGCCGCAGGCGATATGCGCAGCAGGAGATGTGTGCCGCAGTTTTTTTATTAATTTGATTTGATTTTTTTCTTTTTTTGTAAATAACTGTTTTATTTATGTGCAACGCATAGTTCGCAACGCAGGATGTGCGCCGCAAGAGATATGCACCGCAGGAGATGTGCGCAACAGGAGATGTGCACCACAGGAGATGTGCGCAGCAGGAGATGTGCACCGCAGGAGATGTGCACCGCAGGAGATGTGCGCAACAGGAGATGTGCACCACAGGAGATGTGCGCTGCAGGATTTGTGCGCACAGTTTTTTTATTAATTTGAGTTAATTATTATTTTTTTGTAAATAAATGTTTCATTTATGTGCACCGCAGGGTGCGTGCCGCAAGAGATGTGCACCGCCGGAGATGTGCGCCACTGGAGATGTACATAGCAGGAGATGTGCGCCGCAGGAGATATGCGCAGCAGGAGATGTGTGCCGCAGTTTTTTTATTAATTTGATTTGATTTTTTGATTTTTTTGTAAATAAATGTTTCATTTATGTGCAACGCAGGGTGTGCGCCGCAGGAGGTGCGCCGCAAGAGATGTGCACCGCAGGAGATGTGCGCAGCAAGAGATGTGCGCCGCAGGAGATGTGCGGCGCAAGAGATGTGCACGCAGGAGATGTGCGCAGCAGGAGATGTGCGCAGCAGGAGATGTGCGCAGCAGGAGATGTGCACCGCAGGAGATGTGCGCAGCAGGAGATGTGCACCGCAAGAGATGTGCGCCGCAAGAGATGTGCGCCGCAAGAGATGTGCGCCACAGGAGATGTGCGCCGCAGGAGATGTGCGCAGCAGGGTGTGTGCACACGTTTTTTTTTATTAATTTGATTTAATAATATTTTTTTGTAAATAAATGTTTCATTTATGTACACCGCAGGGTGTGCGCCGCAAGAGACGTGCACCGCAGGAGATGTGCGCCGCAAGAGATGTGCACCGCAAGAGATGTGCACGCAGGAGATGTGCACTTAGGAGATGTGCGCTGCAGGAGATGTGCGCCGCAGGAGATGTGCACGCAGGAGATGTGCGCCATCGGAGATGTGCACCGCAGGAGATGTGCGCCGCAGGCGATATGCGCAGCAGGAGATGTACATAGCAGGAGATGTGCGCCGCAGGAGATATACATAGCAGGAGATGTGCGCCGCAAGAGATGTGCAAGCAGGAGATGTGCAATGCAGGATGTGTGCGCACAGTTTTTTTAGGAATTTGAGTTAATTATTATTATTTTTTGTAAATAAATGTTTAATTTATTTGCACCGCAGGGTGTGCGACGCAGGATGTACACCGCAGGAGATTTGCGCAGCAGGAGATGTGCGCCACTGGAGATTTGCAACACAGGAGATGTGCACGCAGGAGATGTGCGCCGCAGGAGATGTACATAGCAGGAGATGTGCACGCAGGAGATGTGCACCGCAGGAGATGTACATAGCAGGAGATGTGCGCCGCAGGCGATATGCGCAGCAGGAGATGTACATAGCAGGAGATGTGCACGCAGGAGATGTGCGCCGCAGGAGATGTACATAGCAGGAGATGTGCGCTGCAGGATGTGTGCGCACAGTTTTTTAGGAATTTGAGTTAATTATTATTATTTTTTGTGAATAAATGTTTCATTTATGTGCACCGCAGGGTGTGCGACGCAGGATGTTCACCGCAGGAGATTTCCGCAGCAGGAGATGTGCGCCACTGGAGATGTGCACCGCAAGAGATGTGCACGCAGGATATGTGCACTTAGGAGATGTGCGCTGCAGGAGATGTGCGCCGCAGGAGATGTGCACGCAGGAGATGTGCGCCATCGGAGATGTGCACCGCAGGAGATGTGCGCCGCAGGCGATATGCGCAGCAGGAGATGTACATAGCAGGAGATGTGCGCCGCAGGAGATGTCCACCGCAGGAGATGTGCGCAGCAGGAGATGTGCACAGCAGGAGATGTGTACACAGGAGATATGCGCCGCAGGAGATGAGTGCCGCAGGAGATGTGCGCCACAGGATGTGTGCGCACAGTTTTTTTAGGAATTTGAGTTAATTATTATTATTTTTTGTGAATAAATGTTTCATTTATGTGCACCGCAGGGTGTGCGACGCAGGATGTTCACCGCAGGAGATTTCCGCAGCAGGAGATGTGCGCCACTGGAGATGTGCACCGCAAGAGATGTGTACGCAGGAGATGTGCACTTAGGAGATGTGCGCTGCAGGAGATGTGCGCCGCAGGAGATGTGCACTCAGGAGATGTGCGCCATCGGAGATGTGCACCGCAGGAGACGTGCACTGCAGGAGATTTGCGCAGCAGGAGATGTGCACCGCAGGAGATGTGCGCAGCAGGAGATGTGCGCTGCAGGAGATGTGCGCCGCAGGAGATGTGCACGCAGGAGATGTGCGCCATCGGAGATGTGCACCGCAGGAGATGTGCGCCGCAGGCGATATGCGCAGCAGGAGATGTACATAGCAGGAGATGTGCGCCGCAGGAGATAGACATAGCAGGAGATGTGCGCCGCAAGAGATGTGCAAGCAGGAGATGTGCAATGCAGGAGATGTGTACGCACAGTTTTTTTAGGAATTTGAGTTAATTATTATTATTTTTTGTAAATAAATGTTTCATTTATGTGCACCTCAGGAGAATTGCGCAGCAGGAGATGTGCGCCACTGGAGATGTGCACCACAGGAGATGTCCACCACAGGAGATGTGCGCAGCAGGAGATGTGCACCGCAGGAGATGTGTACACAGGAGATATGCGCCGCAGGAGATGTGCAAGCAGGAGATGTGCAATGCAGGATGTGTGCGCACAGTTTTTTTAGGAATTTGAGTTAATTATTATTATTTTTTGTAAATAAATGTTTAATTTATTTGCACCGCAGGGTGTGCGACGCAGGATGTACACCGCAGGAGATTTGCGCAGCAGGAGATGTGCGCCACTGGAGATGTGCACCGCAGGAGATGTGCACGCAGGAGATGTGCGCCGCAGGAGATGTACATAGCAGGAGATGTGCACGCAGGAGATGTGCGCCGCAGGAGATGTACATAGCAGGAGATGTGCGCCGCAGGCGATATGTGCCACCGGAGATGTGCACCGCAGGAGATGTGCGCCGCAGGAGATGTGCACGCAGGAGATGTGCAACGCAGGATATGTGCACGCAGGAGATGTGCGCCTCAGGAGATGTGCGCAGCAGGGTGTGTGCACACGTTTTTTTTATTAATTTGATTTAATAATATTTTTTTGTAAATAAATGTTTCATTTATGTGCACCGAAGGGTGTGCGATGCAGGATTTTCACCGCAGGAGATTTGTGTAGCAGGAGATGTGCGCCACTGGAGATGTGCACCGCAGGAGATATGCACGAAGGAGATGAGTGCCGCAGGAGATGTGTGCCACAGGATGTGTGCGCACAGTTTTTTTAGGAATTTGAGTTAATTATTATTATTTTTTGTAAATAAATGTTGAATTTATTTGCACCGCAGGGTGTGCGACGCAGGATGTACACCGCAGGAGATTTGCGCAGCAGGAGATGTGCGCCACTGGAGATGTGCACCACAGGAGATGTGCACGCAGGAGATGTGCGCCGCAGGAGATGTACATAGCAGGAGATGTGCACGCAGGAGATGTGCGCAGCATGAGATGTGCGCCTCAGGAGATGTGCGCAGCAGGGTGTGTGCACACGTTTTTTTTATTAGCTTGATTTAATAATATTTTTTTGTAAATAAATGTTTCATTTATGTGCACCGCAGGGTGTGCGACGCAGGATGTACACCGCAGGAGATTTGCGCAGCAGGAGATGTGCGCCACTGGAGATGTGCACCGCAGGAGATGTGCACGCAGGACATTTGCGCCGCAGGAGATGTACATAGCAGGAGATGTGCACGCAGGAAACGTGCACTGCAGGAGATTTGCGCAGCAGGAGATGTGCACCGCAGGAGATCTGCACAGCAGGAGATGTGCGCAGCAGGAGATGTGCACCGCAGGAGATCTGCACCGCAGGAGATGTGCACGCAGAAGATGTGCGCCGCAGGAGATGTGCGCCGCAGGAGATTTACATAGCAGGAGATGAGCACTTAGGAGATGTACATGGCAGGATATGTGCACCGCAGGAGATCTGCACCGCAGGAGATGTGCGCAGCAGGAGATGTGCACCGCAGGAGATCTGCACCGCAGGAGATGTGCGCAGCAGGAGATGTTCACCGCAGGAGATGTGCACGCAGAAGATGTGCGCCGCAGGAGATGTGCGCCGCAGGAGATTTACATAGCAGGAGATGAGCACTTAGGAGATGTACATAGCAGGATATGTGCACCACAGGAGATGTCCACCGCAGGAGATGTGCGCAGCAGGAGATGTGCACCGCAGGAGATGTGTACACAGGAGATATGCGCCGCAGGAGATGTGCGCCACAGGATGTGTGCGCACAGTTTTTTTAGGAATTTGAGTTAATTATTATTATTTTTTGTAAATAAATGTTTCATTTATGTGCACCGCAAGGTGTGCGACGCAGGATGTTCACCGCAGGAGATTTCCGCAGCAGGAGATGTGCGCCACTGGAGATGTGCACCGCAAGAGATGTGCACGCAGGAGATGTGCACTTAGGAGATGTGCGCAGCAGGGTTTGTGCACACGTTTTTTTTATTAATTTGATTTAATAATATTTTTTTGTAAATAAATGTTTCATTTATGCGCACCGCAGGGTGTGCGCCGCAAGAGATGTGCACCGCCGGAGATGTGCGCATTAGGAGATGTGCACCGCAGGAGATGTGCGCAGCAGGAGATGTGTGCCGCAGGAGACGTGCGCAGCAGGAGATGTGCACCACTTGGGATATTCACTGCAGGAGATGTGCGCTGCAGGAGATGTGCATGCAGGAGATGTGAGCTGCAGGAGACGTACATAGCAGGAGATGTGCGCCGCAGGCGATATGCGCAGCAGGAGATGTGTGCCGCAGTTTTTTTATTAATTTGATTTGATTTTTTTCTTTTTTTGTAAATAACTGTTTTATTTATGTGCAACGCATAGTTCGCAACGCAGGATGTGCGCCGCAAGAGATATGCACCGCAGGAGATGTGCGCAACAGGAGATGTGCACCACAGGAGATGTGCGCAGCAGGAGATGTGCACCGCAGGAGATGTGCACCGCAGGAGATGTGCGCAACAGGAGATGTGCACCACAGGAGATGTGCGCTGCAGGATTTGTGCGCACAGTTTTTTTATTAATTTGAGTTAATTATTATTTTTTTGTAAATAAATGTTTCATTTATGTGCACCGCAGGGTGCGCGCCGCAAGAGATGTGCACCGCCGGAGATGTGCGCCACTGGAGATGTACATAGCAGGAGATGTGCGCCGCAGGAAATATGCGCAGCAGGAGATGTGTGCCGCAGTTTTTTTATTAATTTGATTTGATTTTTTGATTTTTTTGTAAATAAATGTTTCATTTATGTGCAACGCAGGGTGTGCGCCGCAGGAGGTGCGCCGCAAGAGATGTGCACCGCAGGAGATGTGCGCAGCAAGAGATGTGCGCCGCAGGAGATGTGCGGCGCAAGAGATGTGCACGCAGGAGATGTGCGCAGCAGGAGATGTGCACCGCAGGAAATGTGCGCAGCAGGAGATGTGCACCGCAGGAGATGTGCGCAGCAGGAGATGTGCACCGCAAGAGATGTGCGCCGCAAGAGATGTGCGCCACAGGAGATGTGCGCCGCAGGAGATGTGCGCAGCAGGGTGTGTGCACACGTTTTTTTTATTAATTTGATTTAATAATATTTTTTTGTAAATAAATGTTTCATTTATGTACACCGCAGGGTGTGCGCCGCAAGAGACGTGCACCGCAGGAGATGTGCGCCGCAGGAGATGAGTGCCGCAGGAGATGTGTGCCACAGGATGTGTGCGCACAGTTTTTTTAGGAATTTGAGTTAATTATTATTATTTTTTGTAAATAAATGTTTCATTTATGTGCACCGCAGGGTGTGCGACGCAGGATGTTCACCGCAGGAGATTTCCGCAGCAGGAGATGTGCGCCACTGGAGATGTGCACCGTAAGAGATGTGCACGCAGGAGATGTGCACTTAGGAGATGTGCGCAGCAGGGTGTGTGCACACGTTTTTTTTATTAATTTGATTTAATAATATTTTTTTGTAAATAAATGTTTCATTTATGCGCACCGCAGGGTGTGCGCCGCAAGAGATGTGCACCGCCGGAGATGTGCGCATTAGGAGATGTGCACCGCAGGAGATGTGCGCAGCAGGAGATGTGTGCCGCAGGAGACGTGCGCAGCAGGAGATGTGCACCACTTGGGATATTCACTGCAGGAGATGTGCGCTGCAGGAGATGTGCATGCAGGAGATGTGAGCCGCAGGAGACGTACATAGCAGGAGATGTGCGCCGCAGGCGATATGCGCAGCAGGAGATGTGTGCCGCAGTTTTTTTATTAATTTGATTTGATTTTTTTCTTTTTTGTAAATAACTGTTTTATTTATGTGCAACGCATAGTTCGCAACGCAGGATGTGCGCCGCAAGAGATATGCACCGCAGGAGATGTGCGCAACAGGAGATGTGCACCACAGGAGATGTGCGCAGCAGGAGATGTGCACCGCAGGAGATGTGCGCAACAGGAGATGTGCACCACAGGAGATGTGCGCTGCAGGATTTGTGCGCACAGTTTTTTTATTAATTTGAGTTAATTATTATTTTTTTGTAAATAAATGTTTCATTTATGTGCACCGCAGGGTGCGCGCCGCAAGAGATGTGCACCGCCGGAGATGTGCGCCACTGGAGATGTACATAGCAGGAGATGTGCGCCGCAGGAGATATGCGCAGCAGGAGATGTGTGCCGCAGTTTTTTTATTAATTTGATTTGATTTTTTGATTTTTTTGTAAATAAATGTTTCATTTATGTGCAACGCAGGGTGTGCGCCGCAGGAGGTGCGCCGCAAGAGATGTGCACCGCAGGAGATGTGCGCAGCAAGAGATGTGCGCCGCAGGAGATGTGCGGCGCAAGAGATGTGCACGCAGGAGATGTGCGCAGCAGGAGATGTGCACCGCAGGAGATGTGCGCAGCAGGAGATGTGCACCGCAGGAGATGTGCGCAGCAGGAGATGTGCACCGCAAGAGATGTGCGCCGCAAGAGATGTGCGCCACAGGAGATGTGCGCCGCAGGAGATGTGTGCCACAGGATGTGTGCGCACAGTTTTTTTAGGAATTTGAGTTAATTATTATTATTTTTTGTAAATAAATGTTTCATTTATGTGCACCGCAGGGTGTGCGACGCAGGATGTTCACCGCAGGAGATTTCCGCAGCAGGAGATCTGCGCCACTGGAGATGTGCACCGCAAGAGATGTGCACGCAGGAGATGTGCACTTAGGAGATGTGCGCTGCAGGAGATGTGCGCCGCAGGAGATGTGCACGCAGGAGATGTGCGCCATCGGAGATGTGCACCGCAGGAGATGTGCGCCGCAGGCGATATGCGCAGCAGGAGATGTACATAGCAGGAGATGTGCGCCGCAAGAGATGTGCAAGCAGGAGATGTGCAATGCAGGATGTGTGCGCACAGTTTTTTTAGGAATTTTAGTTAATTATTATTATTTTTTGTAAATAAATGTTTAATTTATTTGCACCGCAGGGTGTGCGACGCAGGATGTACACCGCAGGAGATTTGCGCAGCAGGAGATGTGCGCCACTGGAGATTTGCAACACAGGAGATGTGCACGCAGGAGATGTGCGCCGCAGGAGATGTACATAGCAGGAGATGTGCACGCAGGAGATGTGCGCCGCAGGAGATGTACATAGCAGGAGATGTGCGCCGCAGGCGATATGCGCCACCGGAGATGTGCACCGCAGGAGATGTGCGCCGCAGGAGATGTGCACGCAGGAGATGTGCAACGCAGGATATGTGCGCAGCAGGAGATGTGCGCCTCAGAAGATGTGCGCAGCAGGGTTTGCGCACACGTTTTTTTTATTAATTTGATTTAATAATATTTTTTTGTAAATAAATGTTTCATTTATGTGCACCGCAGGGTGTGCGCCGTAAGAGATGTGCACTGCCGGAGATGTGCGCATTAGGAGATGTGCACCGCAGGAGACGTGCGCTGCAGGAGATGTGCGCCGCAGGAGATGTACATAGCAGGAGATGTGCGCCGCAGGCGATATGCGCAGCAGGAGATGTACATAGCAGGAGATGTGCACGCAGGAGATGTGCACGCAGGAGATGTGCGCCGCAGGAGATGTACATAGCAGGAGATGTGCGCTGCAGGATGTGTGCGCACAGTTTTTTAGGAATTTGAGTTAATTATTATTATTTTTTGTGAATAAATGTTTCATTTATGTGCACCGCAGGGTGTGCGACGCAGGATGTTCACCGCAGGAGATTTCCGCAGCAGGAGATGTGCGCCACTGGAGATGTGCACCGCAAGAGATGTGCACGCAGGAGATGTGCACTTAGGAGATGTGCGCTGCAGGAGATGTGCGCCGCAGGAGATGTGCACGCAGGAGATGTGCGCCATCGGAGATGTGCAACGCAGGAGATGTGCGCCGCAGGCGATATGCGCAGCAGGAGATGTACATAGCAGGAGATGTGCGCCGCAGGACATGTCCACCGCAGGAGATGTCCACCGCAGGAGATGTGCGCAGCAGGGTGTGTGCACACGTTTTTTTTATTAATTTGATTTAATAATATTTTTTTGTAAATAAATGTTTCATTTATGTGCACCGCAGGGTGTGCGCCGTAAGAGATGTGCACTGCCGGAGATGTGCGCATTAGGAGATGTGCACCGCAGGAGACGTGCACCGCAGGAGATGTGCGCCGCAGGAGATGAGTGCCGCAGGAGATGTGCACGCAGGAGATGTGCACTTAGGAGATGTGCGCTGCAGGAGATGTGCGCCGCAGGAGATGTGCACGCAGGAGATGTGCGCCATCGGAGATGTGCACCGCAGGAGATGTGCGCCGCAGGCGATATGCGCAGCAGGAGATGTACATAGCAGGAGATGTGCGCCGCAGGAGATGTCCACCGCAGGAGATGTGCGCAGCAGGAGATGTGCACAGCAGGAGATGTGTACACAGGAGATATGCGCCGCAGGAGATGAGTGCCGCAGGAGATGTGCGCCACAGGATGTGTGCGCACAGTTTTTTTAGGAATTTGAGTTAATTATTATTATTTTTTGTGAATAAATGTTTCATTTATGTGCACCGCAGGGTGTGCGACACAGGATGTTCACCGCAGGAGATTTCCGCAGCAGGAGATGTGCGCCACTGGAGATGTGCACCGCAAGAGATGTGTACGCAGGAGATGTGCACTTAGGAGATGTGCGCTGCAGGAGATGTGCGCCGCAGGAGATGTGCACTCAGGAGATGTGCGCCATCGGAGATGTGCACCGCAGGAGACGTGCACTGCAGGAGATTTGCGCAGCAGGAGATGTGCACCGCAGGAGATGTGCGCAGCAGGAGATGTGCACTGCAGGAGATG